>NC_084578.2:29697500-29757500 GCF_033978685.3 Nerophis lumbriciformis
TATAAATCGCACCGGAGTATAAGTCGCACCTGCCGAAAATGCATAATAAAGAGGGAAAAAAACATATATAAGTCGCACTGGAGCCCGGCCAAACCATGAAAAGAACTGCGACTTATAGTCCGAAAAATACGGTACTACTCCACTTCAACACAAAGACATCAAAGTCCGTTCCAGATGGTTAATAATAAATTGGTTAGTGTTTTTCACCCCTACCGTTGTTTTTGTTTGATTAATTTCACTTGATCAAACCATTTCTAACATTCCAAAATAAAAATTTGCATGATTCCTGCTGATATCTTATTGGATAAATATTGGTATGAACCAATACTCAAGGCTCCAACATAGGTATTGTATTGTATGTATGACATCTAGAAATCCAGAGGATAACTCCACATGACCATGTGGGGCTGTCGAAACAGACACAAACACACATGCACAAGTGCAGCCAACTGTATTGCAATTGCTCCTCTCATACTTCCATAGTAGAAAGTAATAGTAAGATATGTTAAGCAATGAATGGACTTTTCCCCCTAAGTTCTCAACCGATTTAAACCACTGCAACATGAAAACATAAACTAACAATATTAACACCAACAATATTCCACAAATTCGAAATTCTGTTTAAGCTTAAGAATATTTACTTCTACTACATATTGTAACAGTTCCAAAGCATTCCAACACTACCAACATTCTGGTTATTCCAAAAAATCAACCTCAGTTTTCCACATTAAATAGTTCCCATTTTTCCCATAACTCCACATTTTCGAACCTAAAAATTCCTATTGAAAGAATATACATTTTACACATGCTTTAACTATGAATGTTGAGATCAGGGTTTTTTTATGCTGCCGATTCCGATACCTCTCTTACATGAGCGAAATTGGCCGATACCGATCATGTGTATTAAATGTGAGTGCTAGTGACACGTTTAACAACATAACCACAACATTTATACTCTCTTTCCATTCATCCATCCTTCTATTTTCTACCGCTTCTCCCGCAATTTCTGTCCTTGAAAGAGCGGCACTGCCCTCTTAATATTTGCACATTGCATATTTTGTAGATCACTGTCCGTGGGTAAGTCTCGGATATATTCAATTATGTCCACATTGCAGACCTGCTGCCTCCGCTCCAGACAATCGTGTTTGTCTTACTTAGGTCATCGCAACATCCTGTTTTGGCAGTGCTGTTTCAGTGATCAAAGTCTTTTGGTGGCCCAAATTTCGGGAGGTACTAGTCAATAGTGCGTAAAAAATAGACTACCGTATTTTTCGGAGTATAAGTCGCACCTGCCGAAAATGCATAATAAAGAAGGAAAAAAACATATAAATCGCACTGGAGCCCGGCCAAACTATGAAAAAAACTGCGACTTATAGTCCGAAAAATAGGGTATATATATTAACATTCATACAGTGTGTTACTTTAATTTGTTTTCACGTAAAAGACCCTCATATGTAAGGTGTGGTGGCTTTTATTTTGCTATGGCGCCGCGCTATGATCAATTACATGTAGGGGACACTCTGGCTTAGAGATTTTTTCCCTGAATACATAAACCTTAAAAAAAAAAAAAAAGATTTATGATAAAAAAAAACATCGATCTATTCACTCTAGTATCGATCATCGATTAGTTCATTCAATTTGTTTCATGTTGGCACATATTGTTATTTTGCCCTACCTCAAATTCAGACTGCACTTTAACGTAGTTTCGTTAAATATAATATATTTAAATTAATAAATAGGGTCACTGCTTAGCAATAAGGTTTGATGTGTCCCGACCACTGGTGAGAAGCTACGGGTAGTCAAGGAATACGAGGAAATTCACATTTTGAGTTTGTGTTGTGTTTCGTTAGTGTTAACTTAAGTGAAGTCTTACAGTTTCAGTACACCACTGTTACTTTGTTTACTGCAAAACACAGTTTTTCCTGACAGGCAAAGTAAAGACACATTTTTGATAGTAAAGATTTACCAACAAAGACCCAAAATTGTTGTACAAAAACAGAGGTATGGACTGCACCACGGGTTAGCTACACTTGCTGGACCCCTAATACTGATACTGTCCTTGATATCGACACTCTACGTTTACTCCTGGCTGCTACACAGCAAGAAAGCATCGTTATATTATCCTCTCTCTAACGCTTATCAGTCTACTTGCTTGTTATTCGCTGCTTACTTTGTGCTGTAACGTGGTTCCAACAGCACTTCTTATTTCTTTTCTTGTTTTAGCGATTAGCATGCTTACCCCTGCTGGCTCTATCTTACTCGGTGTGTAACATGTTTAGCCTCGTTCTCTACTTCAAGACTTCAATTTCAAAGGTTCTTAATTTGTTCATATAGATTGTTTTAATGTAAAGTAGTTTATTTTCCGCAATGGAGGGGTTGATTATTAACTCAGCGGAGCGGCTCCACACTGTGTATGAACATACACTGTTAGCTGTAAGTCAGAGGAACCAAAATAAATCATCAGCCAGAGGGGATCTGCTTTTATGATTGGCATTGAAAAAGCAATGACCAATCACATACTTTTTCACACAAATTGGCCGATACTGATTAGTGGCTGATCGATCCCTAGTTTTAACCCATTCCAAGCAATTCAGCATCGCAACATTTATTCTTGACAATTTTCCACATTCTAAGAATTCCCACATTATCCTAGAGCTCTTCAATATTCACCAGCCATTTCTACAGAAAAGTTATTTTCTAGTTTTTAGAAACACCTTCATTCAGAAATGTGATCTGAAACAATGTACACATAAACAATTGGTGTTTACCTTATTTTAAATGTGTTTGTATGACATGTGGACTTTGTAGCTAGAAAAGCAACTAACCCTCAATATATTTGTGTGCGTGTGCGTGTGTGTGTGTGTGTGTGTGTGTGTGTGTGTGTGTGTGTGTGTGTGTGTGTGTGTGTGTGTGTGTGTGTGTGTGTGTGTTCTCAGTTTCTTCTTTAGGTACAATTGTTGGACCTACGATTTTGGGCATTTGTGTTATGATGGCCTTGTTGAGTGGTCTTTACTTCGCTGGATTCATTGGGAAACTGAAGGACACCGTTCCAAATGCATTAAATGTGAGCAAAACTGTCAAAATTAATACGAATTAATCGATCATCATTATTAGTTGCATTAAAACTGTAAATTTTATAGTTAGGCATACAGAGTATGGACATGCACACCGTGGCGCCGCTCCCCTAAGTTAATAATTATCACCCCCATTGCAACAAATAAACTCTGTTTCTTATAAGTAACATTATCACTGGAGGATGAGGCAAATCATGTTACACACCAAGTAACAACAAGCCAGGAGCAGGCATACTCATTGCTAAGCTAAGCTGTGGGTGTGCATGAATGTATGATTATCAGAGGTGGGTAGTAACGCGCTACATTTACTCCGTTACATCTACTTGAGTAACTTTTGGGATAAATTGTACTTCTAAGAGTAGTTTTAATGCAACATACTTTTACTTTTACTTGAGTATATTTATAGAGAAGAAACGCTACTTTTACTCCGCTACTTTTATCTACATTCAGCTCGCTACTCGCTACTAATTTTTATCGATCTGTTAATGCAAGCTTTGTTTGTTTTGGTCTGTCAGACAGACCTTCATAGTGCCTGCGTTTCAACAAATACAGTCACTGGTGACGTTTACTCCGTTCCACTAATCAGATGCAATCACTGGTGACGTTGGACCAATCAAACAGAGCCAGGCGGTCACATGACCTGACTTAAACAAGTTGAAAAACTTATTGGGGTGTTACCATTTAGTGGTCAATTGTACGGAATATATACTGTACTGTGCAATCTACTAATAAAAGTTTCAATCAATCAATCAAAAGTGTGAAGGAAAAAAGACCCTTTTTTATTTCAACCGTACATCCCGTCAAAAGCCTAAAGACTGACTGCACAGTTCCTGTCTTCACAATAAAAGTGCCGCTCCATCGCGCTTGCGCTTTCAAAACAAGAGTCTCCGAAAACCAGCGCAAACAAGCTAGCAAGCTACGGAGTTTGCCGCCAATGTATTTCTTGTAAAGTGTATAAAAACGAATATGGAAGCTGGACAAATAAGATGCCAAAAACCAACCACTTTCATGTGGTATTAGACAGAAAGGAGGAACTTTTTTTCTCCTCCATTTGAAAATGTGGACGCTATCAGCACTACTGTCTGATTACATCAATGCAAGTCATCAGAATCAGGTAATACACCAACTTATATTCTTGTCTTCATGAAAGAAAGGAATCTATATGTGTTAAACATGCATGTATATTCATTAAAACACCTTTAACATGTAAACAAAAACGGCAAAATAAATAAATATAAATTATATACTGTATATATATATATGTGTATATATATATATGTATATGTGTATATATATATATATATATATATATATATATATATATATATATACACACATTTATATATATATACATATATATATATATATATGATATGTGTGTGTATGTTACTCATCAGTTACTCAGTACTTGAGTAGTTTTTTCACAACATACTTTTTACTTTTACTCAAGTACATATTTGGGTGACCACTCCTTACTTTTACTTGAGTAATAAATCTCTAAAGTAACAGTACTCTTACTTGAGTACAATTTCTGGCTACTCTACCCACCTCTGATGATTATGTATATGTACATATGTATGCATATGTTTGTACTATATATATATATATATATATATATATATATATATATATATATATATATAGAGGTCACAAAAAACATTCATGAAGTTTGGTTCTTTTATGAATTTATTATGGGTCTACTGAAAATGTGACCAAATCTGCTAGGTCAAAAGTATACATACAGCAATGTTAATATTTGGTTACATGTCCCTTGGCAAGTTTCACTGCAATAAGGCGCTTTCTGTAGCCATCCACAAGCTTCTGGCAAGCTTCTGGTTGAATTGTTGACAAAATTGATTGGTGCAGTTCAGCTAAATTTGTTGGTTTTCTGATAGAGACTTGTTTCTTCAGCATTGTCCACATGTTCTCAATGGGGTTTAAGTCAGGACTTTGGGAAGGCCATTCTAAAACCTTAATTCTAGCCTGATTTAGCCATTCCTTTACCACTTTTGACGTGTGTTTGGGGTCATTGTCCTGTTGGAACACCCAACTGCGCCCAAGACCCAACCTCCGGGCTGAATATTTTAGGTTGTCCTTTTTCATAGTCCCATTTTCTCTCTGTAAAACACCAGTTCCATTGGCAGCAAAACAGGCCCAGAGCATAATACTACCACCACCATGCTTGACGGTAGGAATGGTGTTACTGGGATTAAAGGCCGCACCTCTTCTCCTCCAAACATATTGCTGGGTATTGTGGCCAAACAGCTCAATTTTTGTTTCATCTGACCACAGAACTTTCCTCCACAAGGTCTTATCTTTGTCCATGTGATCAGCAGCAAACTTCAGACGAGCCTTAAGGTGTCGCTTCTGGAGCAAGAGCTTCCTTTTTGCATGGTAGCCTCTCAGTCCATGGCAATGCAAAACACTCTTGACTGTGGACACTGACACCTGTGTTCCAGCAGCTTCTAATTCATTGCAGACTTACTTTTTGGTGGTTGTCGGTTGACTCTTGATCATCCTGACCAATTTTCTCTCAGCAGCAGCTTGCGTTTTCTTCTTGATGGTGGCAGTGACAAAACTGTGCCGTGCACTTTGTACTTACGAACAATTGTCTGCACAGTTGCTCTTGGGACCTTAAGCTGCTTTGAAATGGCTCCAAGTGACTTTCCTGACTTGTTCAAGTCAATGATTCTTTTTTTTTTTAGATCTGTGCTGACTTCCTTTGACTTTCCCATTGTCACGTTTGTAACCGAGTCTAAAGACTGCATCACATGAGCCCTATTTAAATGGGCTCAGAGAAGTCAACAGGTGTCGTCAATCATAATGACTCACCTGAAGTTAAGAGGCTGTGCCATGAAGCTAATTTGATTTGATTGTAATTTTTCTACATCACCAAAATTGATCATGTATGTTGCTGTATGTATACTTTTGACCCAGCAGATTTGGTCAAATTTTCAGTAGACCCATAATACATTCATAAAAGAACCAAACTTCATGAATGTTTTAGTGACAAACAAGTATGTGCTCCAATCACTCTACCACAAAAAATAAGTGTGGTAGAAATTATTGGAAACTCAAGACAGCCATGACATTATGTCCTTCACAAGTGTATGTAAACTTTTGACCATGACCGTATATACATACACACACACATATAGTATATATATATATATATATATATGTATATATATACACTCTTGTTAAGCTACTTGTGAAATTGATGTTAATAACTGTGTGTAACATGTTTAGCCTCGTCAATTTACTACAACTTACTAAGAAATTGAGTTCATTTTCTGCAATGGAAGTGATTATAATCATTATTAGTTTTAGGGAGCGGCTCCACTTTTTGATGGAGAAACATAGTTGGCTGCTAGCCGCTTGTCAGCCGGGGGATTAAAAATAGATCAAGTGTTGGCTAGAGGGGAGCAGTGATTAAAAGGCATTCATCAGCAATGGCGATCACATACTTTTTCACAAAAATCGTCTGATACTGCTTGTTGGGCGATTGATGCCTAGCTAATAATGTTTTGTTCCTAGATAGACTTCTACAGTAAGAACTGATATGAACCTTTTCTCCCACTGTAGAATATCCTGGCCCATGCTCCATGGTGGCCGTTACAGGAAGTCATCCCTGATTTGATCTCCACTTGCTCGGAGACACACAGACAAAAGGACACCTCAGCATTATTTTCTGCCACCAATACCACGAGCTCAGGGGAAGAGGAGTACGATGAAGTCGGTGAAGAGAGTAAGGTGTACATCGACAGACATGCTGAAAACGCTGTCGGGCAAAGTTTATGCCGGGAATATGATTTATTCAGAACGGACCAGTCGACTCAGTCGCAAGATTCGCAGAGTTCCACTATCAGGTCTGACACTAAAGCAGATACAGATGACTCAGCACTTCAGACTGTTCCTGGGGAAGAAGAGAGCAGAGTTGAACAAGGAGATTCTAATAAATGGTTTGAGACTGCGATCAAAGTTCAAGCCACATGTGAGTCAGACGAGGAAATGAAGGAGAACATCTGCGACATCTCCGAGGACGTCGACCTTTTCACCGTCACTCTGGATCCACTCGCTGTTCGGGAGAAAGAGAATCTGAAAAGCACAAACTTAAACCTGTCTGATCAGGAGCTTTTCATGTCCACGCCTACAAAGTGGACTTTGTTGCAAGAAGACCAACCGACTGACTCAGATGATCTGAAACCAATGCAGTTCTCAGATTTAGATGAGGCTTGCTGTGAGAGCAGCGATGATGAGGAAGAACAATCTGTGGGATATATTGGACGCTGAAAAATAGCATGCATGAAGTATTACTGTCCAATCTCCCAAATATATCGTCGTACCACATAAAAGTGTCTATAATACGATACAATTCTTCATTGTATACAGTATATAAGAGTTTTACAATGCTACTGCTTTGTGATGGAACAAAATGGAAACTAAATCAACAAAACCCGGAGAGGAACTGGTGCCAAGAAGTGTTTCCATTCAAATATTGTCAATACGTGGACTTTGGGGTTTGTTTTCCCATGGTGCAAAGGAAAGTTGGCGCGGGCATGGTGTGAATGTAAGTACCGTATTTTTCGGACTATAAGTCGCAGTTTTTTTCACAGTTTGGCCGGGGGTGCGACTTATACTCCCGTGCGACTTATGTATGTTTTTTTCCTTCTTTATTATGCATTTTCGGCCGGTGCGACTTATACTCCGGAGCGACTTATACTCCGAAAAATACGGTACATGTTTAATTTTACACTAACAAAAAGAACAAACGAAAAGCGCGCACAAGGCGGAAGTACAAAAACTTGGCCAATGAAACAAAAACTTGCACAAAGGCAAAAACGCTAAACATGAAATACACAACACTTATTGTGGCATGAAAAACGTGCATGAAACAATGGCTTGGCATGACAGGTAGCAGAGGTAGAAAGGTTAGATAGATAGCATGGTACATTGGCGTTGTTAGGCCTATTTTAGGGGGGCTCAAGCCCCCCTAAAATATTTTTAAGCCCCCCTAAATAATTTGGTGGTAGACGGCTGCGTTGACCCTGGATCTCAGGAAACAGAGTGGACCGACACCAGCAGATGACATGGCACCCCAAACCATCACCCAACCATGCAAATTTTGCATTTCCTTTGGAAATCGAGGTCCCAGAGTCTGGAGGAAGACAGGAGAGGCACAGGATCCACGTTGCCTGAAGTCTAGTGTAAAGTTTCCACCATCAGTGATGGTTTGGGGTGCCATGTCATCTGCTGGTGTCGGTCCACTCTGTTTCCTGAGATCCAGGGTCAACGCAGCCGTCTACCAGCAAGTTTTAGAGCACTTCATGCTTCCTGCTGCTGACCTGCTCTATGGAGATGGAGATTTCAAGTTCCAACAGGACTTGGCGCCTGCACACAGCGCAAAATCTACCCGTGCCTGGTTTACGGACCATGGTATTTCTGTTCTAAATTGGCCCGCCAACTCCCCTGACCTTAGCCCCATAGAAAATCTGTGGGGTATTGTGAAAAGGAAGATGCAGAATGCCAGACCCAAAAACGCAGAAGAGTTGAAGGCCACTATCAGAGCAACCTGGGCTCTCATAACACCTGAGCAGTGCCAGAAACTCATCGACTCCATGCCACGCCGCATTAACGCAGTAATTGAGGCAAAAGGAGCTCCAACCAAGTATTGAGTATTGTACATGCTCATATTTTTCATTTTCATACTTTTCAGTTGGCCAACATTTCTAAAAATCCCTTTTTTGTATTAGCCTTAAGTAATATTCTAATTTTGTGACACACGGAATTTTGGATTTTCATTTGTTGCCACTTCAAATCATCAAAATTAAATGAAATAAACATTTGAATGCATCAGTCTGTGTGCAATGAATAAATATAATGTACAAGTTACACCTTTTGAATGCAATTACTGAAATAAATCAAGTTTTTCAAAATATTCTAATTTACTGGCTTTTACCTGTATATACAAACCCCGTTTCCATTTGAGTTGGGAAATTGTGTTAGATGTAAATATAAACGGAATACAATGATTTGCAAATAATTTCAACCCATATTCAGTTGAATGCACTACAAAGACAAGATATTTGATGTTCAAACTCATAAACTTTTATTTTTTTTTTGCAAATAATAATTAACTTAGAATTTCATGGCTGCAACACGTGCCAAAGTAGTTGGGAAAGAGCATGTTCACCACTGTGTTACATCACCTTTTCTTTTAACAACACTCAATAAACGATTGGGAACTGAGGAAACTAATTGTTGAAGCTTTGAACGTGGAATTCTTTCCCATTCTTGTTTTATGTAGAGCTTCAGTCGTTCAACAGTCCGGGGTCTCCGCTGTCGTATTTTACGCTTCGTAATGCGCCACACATTTTCGATGGGAGACAGGTCTGGACTGCAGGCAGGCCAGTAAAGTACCCACACTCTTTTTTTACGAAGCCACGCTGTTGTAACACGTGCTGAATGTGGCTTGGCATAGTCTTGCTGAAATAAGCAGGGGCGTCCATGAAAAAGACGGCGCTTAGATGGCAGCATATGTTGTTCCAAAACCTGTATGTACCTTTCAGCATTTATGGTGCCTTCACAGATGTGTAAGTTACCCATGCCTTGGGCACTAATGCACCCCCATACCATCACAGATGCTGGCTTTTGTACTTTGCGTCGATAACAGTCTGGAGGGTTCGCTTCCCCTTTGGTCCGGATGACACGATGTCGAATATTTCCAAAAACAATTTGAAATGTGGACTCGTCAGACCACAGAACACTTTTCCACTTTGCATGAGTCCATCTTAGATGATCTCGGGCCCAGAGAAGCCGGCGGCGTTTCTGGATGTTGTTGATAAATGACTTTCGCTTTGCATAGTAGAGCTTTAACTTGCACTTACAGATGTAGCGACGAACTGTATTTAGTGACAGTGGTTTTCTGAAGTGTTCGAGCCCATGTGGTGATATCCTTTAGAGATTGATGTTGGTTTTTGATACAGTGCCGTCTGAGGGATCGAAGGTCACGGTCATTCAATGTTGGTTTCCGGCCATGCCGCCTACGTGGAGTGATTTCTCCAGATTCTCTGAACCTTTTGATGATATTATGGACCGTAGATGTTGAAATCCCTAAATTTCTTGCAATTGCACTTTGAGAAACGTTGTTCTTAAACTGTTTGACTATTTGCTCACGCAGTTGTTGACAAAGGGGTGTACCTCGCCCCATCCTTTCTTGTGAAAGACTGAGCATTTTTTGGGAAGCTGTTTGTATATCCAATCATGGCACCCACCTGTTCCCAATTAGCCTGCACACCTGTGGGATGTTCCAAATAAGTGTTTGATGAGCATTCCTCAACTTTATCAGTATTTATTGCCACCTTTCCCAACTTCTTTGTCACGTGTTGCTGGCATCAAATTCTAAAAGGTAATGATTATTTGCACAAAAAAAATGTTTATCAGTTTGAACATCAAATATGTTGTCTTTGTAGCATATTCAACTGAATATGGGTTGAAAATGATTTGCAAATCATTGTATTCCGTTTATATTTACATCTAACACAATTTCCCAACTCATATGGAAACGGGGTTTGTATATACACATATATATATATATATATATATATATATATATATATATACGTGTATATACACATATATATATATATATATATACAGTATATATATATATATATATATATATATATATATATATATATATATATATATATATATATATGTATGTATGAAAGACTTAATATGTATGTATATATATATATATATATATATATATATATATATATATATATATATATATATATATATATATATATATATATAAGAAAAACCCAGACACCATCTTTGTAGTCATTTTTCTCCTGCGTGGACTTCCGTCTTCCTTTACAATGAGTGAAGCTGCACGAAATCTTGTGTCTGCAATTGTAAATAATTTAGTTTTTAAGTTTTGTGTTTCTTGTCGAATCTATATAAAGTAATATACATTAGCCTATTGTTAAAATAATGAAAAAAACATAATTAAATATATTTGTTTTATTGTATTGTTATATTAATAGCTGTTGTATTATTATAGGATGGATTGTTAAACATTTCATAGGAGTTTCAGATGGAGGAAAAACCAAGACTATTAATATAATATGTAAAATGAATAAATATATAAAAAGAAAAAGAAATAAAATGGTTAAAAGCCATCGTCCCAGGGAGCATTTAATTTCGTCCCGTGCATTTTTTTTACCGTCCCCGGGACGACAGGACTACGTTAATCTCAAGCCCTGGAAGTTACATTTTATTGTTTGCATTATTTGTTTCAGCATTGCACTTTGAAGATGGTCCCTCAGCTCTTTGACAGCTTTGGCTCTTTTTCAGATCAGCAGACGGACTCTAAGTCTTTCTTATTTACAGTATATATAAACGTTTCTCATTTCTATTCAGACTTCCATATATATTTAATTTCCTTCATGGCTTGCCATAATATATATACAGAAATAAATTATATATAAGCCAAATTATCCCGATCTAGATATTAATTTAATTGAAGTAATTAAGTAATATTTCCAGGGCTTGAATTTACAACCATTTTAGTCACATATGTGCCCAAAATGTAATCTGTGCAACTTCAAAATATTTGGGAACAAATAATTATTGTATTGTGAGCGAAAGTTGTGGCATTAGCCTCTATGTTGTGAATGAATAACATAGAGGCTAATGCCATGACTTTCATTGTGTTTCAGTGTATCTTAAAGGATCATGCAAGTAATTGTTTCTTGTTGATGCTGTAAACAAAATGTCACTGTGCAAACCCATGTTTGTTTTTGTACTGAACACAGATTGAAAATAAACCGACTGAAATAATAATAACAATGAATAATTTCTAAGTCTTTGTTAGCCGTTTGTGAAGTTTTGTGCCCGTGCGCTACGTTCACTCGCATCCTGTGCATCTCCTGGGGGCTAAGCCCCCCCTGTCCTTAAAAGCTAGTGACGCCCCTGGCATGGTATGAAAGGATAATGTCACCAGGACGATCAACTGAAACAGACAGGCTTAAATAGCAGTGACATGATCAGTGACAGGTGTGCGAGTGCAAAGCGTGAGACAGGTGCGTGACATGAGGATAGGTGAAAACGAATGGGTTACTATGGTGACAAAACAAACAAAAGTCCACAAAGAGTCCAAAAACCAAACCGAACATGACTAAAACAAAACATGATCACACAGACATGACAGATATTCAGACACTGACCAAACAATAATCTACTAAAACATGGCGCCAACAATCTGTTACGAGTGACTTAAACTCAAATCTATTCCATCACTCGGAATAGATGTGACAGAGTACTAAGGTAACATCAAAATCACAAAGTGCTCCGTATATGACAACAGGTGTCAAATTCAGTTTTTTTTGGTCAAAATAAATGTGTTCCACAAAAAGTCTGATTCAGAATTGTTTGGCAAAAAATGTGATTAGTTTTTTTCTATTTCACTCAATTTTTTTACACAAAATTTGATTTACGTTTTTTGGGGGGTTTTTTCGCCAAAAATGTGATTGATTTAATTTTTCACAACAAAATTTGTTACACGTATTTCTCACAAAAAATGATTTACACAATATTTTCACAAAAAATGTGATTTACGATTTTTTTAACAAAAATATTGGATTCACAATTTCCCCCCGCCCCCCTTTTTAAAAAAAAAAAATGGTAGTTCTAAACAAGTGTTGCTTTTATTTACAAATAGTAGTATTTTGAAAGGAGACAATGCGAGAACTTACAGGACACATCACATGAAGACACTGAATCTTACTTTTAGCAAAATACTCATTGTGTGAATGCTTCAAAGCATTCTACACCAAAATGTATCTATTTATTACACTTCTTCAACTTCTTCTCCAGATTTTGGCGTGCTCTACATTCCACATTTTTCACCTGATTCAAATCGTTCCAACTTCAAACTGTTCAGCCTATTTGGGAATCGCGGGTTTTCTCTTGACAAATTCCAAAAAATTCCCAGATTTCCCAGAATTTCAGGTTTCCCGGGAAATTTTTCCTATTCAAAAGAGAACCAATATGAATACAGAGCTAATGTTTCAACTTCGATGGCTTTAATTGAAATTACAGAAGAAATTACCAATGCAATAGATAGTAAAAAGTGTGCGGCAGTAGTGTTGGTGGATCTAACTAAAGCATTTGACACAATTAATCACAATATTTTAATCAAAAGTAGAACGATATGGCATCAGAGGGTTAGTCTTAAACTGGATAAGAAGTTATTTAACGAACAGGAAACGATACGTGAAGATAGGCGAACACACATCTACAACGCTAAATATATTCTGTGGTGTACCCCAGGGATCAATACTAGGACCAAAATTATTCAATCTCTATATAAACGACATTTGTAAAGTTACAAAATATTTAAAGTTAGTATTATTCGCGGATGATACAACAGCGTTTTGTTCAGGAGAGAACACACAGAAGCTAATACAAATAATAACAGAAGAAATGAACAAATTCAAAAGATGGTTTGACAAAAACAGACTATCTTTCAATCTCAGTATAAGATAATGCTATTTGGTAACAGTAGAAGAGAAAGTCAACCACAAATACAAATAGAAACTGAAAGAGTAAATGAAACCAAATTTCTAGGTATAATGATTGATGATAAATTGAACTGGAAATCTCATGTAAAAAATATACAACATAAAGTAGCAAGAAACACGTCAATAATGAATAAACCAAAACATGCTCTAGACCAAAAATCACTTCATATTCTCTACTGCTCGCTGGAGTTACCATATCTGAATTATTGTGCAGAAATATGGGGAAACAACTACAAAAGTACACTTCATTCACTAACGGTGTTACAAAAAAGATCAGTTAGAATAATACATAATGTTGGATATAGAGAACGTACAAACCCTTCATTTATTGAATCAAAGATACTGAAATTCCACAACATAGTGAATTTGCAAACAGCTAAAATTATGCACAAAGCAAACTATAACCTGGTATCCAAGAATATACAACAATTCTTCTCAACAAAAGAGGAGAAATATAATCTCAGAGAAAAATGTAATTTAAAACATTTGTACGCACGTACAACAATTAAGACCTTCAGTATATCAGTATGTGGAATTAAATTATGGAATGGATTAAGCAAAGAAATCAAACAATGTACTAATATGATCCACTTCAAGAAACTCTTCAAACTTAAAGTGTTTACAAAGCACAAAGAAGAACCATGATAAACATTCTGAATTCATTTCATCCATCCTACCATTCATTTTCAAAATAATATTACTCATCTCACCATATGAAATATAACTTACTTCACCGAGTATTATTTATTTATTTTTATTGTGATTACTTATGGAGTATATTGTGAATAAATTGAGAACAGGAAGTTAAAAGTTAAAGTACCAATAATTGTCACACACACACTAAGTGTGGCGAAATTTGTCCTCTGCATTTGACCCATCACCCTTGATCACCCCCTGGGAGGTGAGGGGAGCAGTGAGCAGCAGCAGTGCCGCGCCCGGGAATCATTTTTGGTGATTTAACCCCCAATTCCTTGATGCTGAGTGCCTGCTTGGTCCCATTTTTATAGTCTTTGGTATGACTTGGCCGGGGTTTGAACTCACAACCTACCGATCTCAGGGCGGACATGCTAACCACTAGGACACTGAGTAGGTGAACAAAGGTTTTAGCAACTGCTATGTAAAAGAAAAGGGGTAGGATTAAATAAGCTCTGCTTTTTCCTACTCCTTTTCGAACATGTTGAAAAGAGAAACTGGAAACTGTGATGTATCATGTTGTATGCATGCATGTTCCAAATAAACTCAAACTCAACTCAACTCAATGAATTGGCCATTTTTCAAACATCCACCATATCCACATTTTTCAACCAATTCAAACCATTTCGCCTTCAACACAGTCCACCATCCTGAAATTTTAAACTACTTTTTTTTCCAAGTTCAAAAAAATTCCAGGATTTTCCAGAATTCCCCGTTTCCCAAAGCCCTATTTCCACCCTTTTTTCTGGCGACTACTACTCCCACATTTTTCAACCATTCAAGCATCAAAACATTCCTCTAAAGGACAAAAAAACGAAGTCGTTTTTTGAACTGGAAAAATTCCCTGTTTTCTCGAAATTCCAGGAATTCCGTAATACGATTTCTCAATTTAACATGTTACTACTTGTTGACCGATTTGAAAAATTCCAACACCAACCATTTCAACTCATTCAGACCATTCATGTTTTTTACCATTTTCAAAAAAAAGTCCCACTTTTCCCCAAATTCCCAAATTTTTGGGAAATTCCCATTAATTAATGGGACATTCCTCAAAGTTCCACAATTCCCACACATTCCATCTGATTCAAACTGTTCCAACTTCAAAATATTCAGCCTATTTGGGAATTGTGTGCTCTCCTTCAACAATTCTAAACAAATTCCCAGATTTCAGTTAAACTTCAGCATTGGAGCATTCACACGCAATTCCTTCAGGAATTGCCTCATCGAGTTTGTATTAAGTTGCTCTTTTCAGAACAAATAGAAATTGCACTTTGTAAAAATGTAAGAGCTTTTTAAATAAGGCAAAACTGCTGTATTGAAAAAAATACTTCTGTAAACAAAAATGGAGCATTGTACGTTGCAGGCATTAAATACTAAACTCCAACTACCTACATTTTGAGGGGTATGTAAACATCACAGTAAGGATTCGTTGTAGACTGTGCTGACGAGGTGGTTAGCGCATCAGGCAACAGTCTGAAGGTTGTAGGTTTGCTCCTCTGGCCAGAATCCGTTTTTGGTTTTCGCACAGAATCTTTTTGAAGATTTTCTAAAACATGACAAAAAAAAATAAAAAATAAATAAATAAAAAGGTTGGGGGCGTGGTTAAGAGGGGAGGAGTATATTAACAGCTAGAATTCACCAAGTCAAGTATTTCATATATATATATATATATATATATATATATATATATATATATATATATATATATATATATATAAAGAAATACTTGACAAAATACTAAGTCAAGTATTTCATATATATATATATATATATATATATATATATATATATATAAATATATATATATATATCCATCCATCCATCTATTTTCTACCGCTTATTCCCTTTGGGGTCGAGGGGGGCGCTGGAGCCTATCTCAGTTATATATATATATATATATATATATATATACATATACAGTATATATATAAGAAATACTTGACTTTCAGTGAATTCTAGCTATAAATATATATTTATTTTATTATATATATATATATATATATAAGAAATACTTGACTTTCAGTGAATTCTAGCTATAAATATATATTTATTTTATTATATATATATATATATATATATATATATATATATATATATATATATATATATATATATATATATTTATAAGAAATACTTGACGAAATACTAAGTCAAGTATTTTATATATATATATATATATATATATATATATATATATATATATATATATATATATAATAAATACTTGAATTTCAGTGTTCATTTATTTACACATATGCACACACATAACACTCATCTACTCATTGTTGAGTTAAGGGTTGAATTGTCCATTTTTGTTCTATTCTCTGTCACAATTTTTCTAACCATGCTGAACACCCTCTCTGATGATGCATTGCTGTGTGGTACGCACAAAAGTGCTTTCATCAAATGCACTAGATGGCAGTATTGTCCTGTTTAAGAGTGTCACAACATTGCTGTTTACAGCAGACGAACTGCTTTACGGTAGACAAAAACGTGACTGCTGTTGTTGTTTGTTGTTACCGCGCTGGGAGGACGTTAATAAAACTGTCTAACAATAAACCCACATAAGAAACCAAGAACTCGCCCTCGATCATTCTACAGTTATAACGTGATTGGGCAGGTACGCTGTTTATATTGTGGGTTAGCGGACTCAGGTCCGCATGGACCTGAGTCCGCCTGAATTTCGGGAGATTTTCGGGAGAAAATTTGTCCCGGGAGGTTTTCGGGAGAGCCTCTGAATTTCGGGAGTCTCCCGGAAAATCAAGCAAGTATGCTTTGAGGAAACGATTCCATCACAGTAAGCTGTTTTTCAGCCGGACTTTGTATTTGCGACTCGTAAAGAGTACCATTTCCTCTACTCGGCTGGATGCTTCACTTTCAGATGCCGGAACAAGTTTGTTTAACCCCGTGCATGGAAGTCATTTAATAGAAAAGTTCTCAGGGAGTTAAGAACGTATAACAATTTCGTATTCATTATCTTTTTCTACTTTTTTCCCCCTCTGATCTCTCAACTGTAACGTCATTAGGACCACGTCCTTTCTTCTGGAAGCTTCAGTACAGCCGCTGCAAAGTCCTGTGAGAAACAATTGTCCCATATGATCTTTAACCATACATCTCTCGGCAACTCACAATTTGATCTCATTCTGCTTCTTGGGGTGACTATTCGAGTCAGAATCGATTCTCAAATCAAACCTATTCTTGCAATATATTATTTAATAAATAAAATATAACATAATAAAACCTTTTCAAAACAGGTTACAGGTTTAAAAAATAAAATAAAATAAAAAAGTGATGGAAAAAATTAGATAACATTTATTTTAATGGATTTAATGAATTTTTGTTTAGTTTATTATTTGTTGTGTCAGTGGTTGACAAAATAAAAATGTTACATCCATGAATTATTATGAACTATCAAACTCAAATACAAGATAGAGTAAAACCGCAAAACAGCAGACTCTGATCTTCAGCTTCATAGACGTGTGAAATGTTCTATACATTTGCTTTACACAACATGCTACTAATACATATTGTACACAGCATAAAAACTGTTCAAATATATACCGTATTTTCCGGACTATAAGGTGCACTTAAAATCCTTTTTTTTCTCCTCAAAACTCGACAGTACGCCTTATAACCCGGTGCGCCTAATGTACGGAATAATTCTGGTTTTGCTCACCGACCTTGAAGCAATTTTATTTGGTACACAGTGTAATGATAAGTGTGACCAGTAGATGGCAGTCACACATAAGAGATACGTGGTAAGAGGTATGATGGCAATATGACTCAAGAAAACAACACCAACATTTTATATGTTCCATTAAAAATAGAGACCATTAAACACGGCACTCAAAAATACATCAAAATGTTTTAGTACGACTTTGGTAAGCTATGAAGCCGCACCGCTTAATGGATTGTACTGTGCTTCAACTTACAAGCATTATTATGGTGTGTGTATAAGGTAAGACATATTATCCGGCGTTTTGTTTCGCAATATTATGTGAAAGCAACTTTTCTTACCTTGTGGTACCTGCTGATCTGTATTTGGGTTCTTCATAAATCCAGAAAATTTGTGCGTGTCCGCCTTTGTAGTGTGTGCCGACGCCGTAGTCGACAGGCTTCTTCTTTTTCACTATCTTCTTATGTGACATTCATCCTCCGCTGTTGCCATCTCTAATATAAAGTAGTGTAAAGTTTTTACTTATATCTGTCAGTAAACTCGCCATGAAAGCGCTAAAACATACCGGTGTACTGAGTTTACATTATTCACCCAAGGAACTTTAGTTATTAGAGAGTTCCGGTCGGACGGTTTTTCACAGGACACATTTCTGGCCTTGTTTCCGGATGAGGAGATGCTGCTCCGTTATTGATTTAAGTAAAGTCTGAATGTCATTAAAACGGTTAGCTTCATCTTTTGACACTTCTTCCACTCCCGTCCTTGCACGCTACACCGCTACAACAAAGATGAGAGAAGACGCTTGCGAAGGTCCATCCATCTACAACCGCCTATCCGGAATCGGGTCGCGGGGGACAACAGCTCTAGCAGAGACCCCCAGACTTCCCTCTCCAGAGCAACATTAGCAACTTCCTCCTGGGGAATCCCGAAGCGTTCCCAGGCCAGAGAGGAGATGTAATCCCCCCCATCTGGTCCTTGGCCTGCCAAGGGGTCTCCTCCCAGTGGGACGTGCAACGAGGACTTCCCTCGGGAGACGCTCGTGAGGCATCCGCATGAGATGCCCGAACCACCTAAGCTGGGTCCTTTCCAAGCGAAGGAGCCAGCGGCTCTACTCCGAGTCTCTCTCGGGTGACTGAACTTCTCACCCTATCTCTAAGGGAGATGCCAGCCACCCTTCTGAGGAAACTCATTTCGGCCGCTTGTATCCACGATCTTATTCTTTCGGTCATGACCTACACTTCATGACCATAGGTGAGAGTAGGAATGTAGATAGCACAGTAGACCGAGAGCTTTGCCTTCTGGCTCAGCTCTCGTTTCGTCACAACAGTGCGGCAGAGAGACTGCAATACTGCCCCAGCTGCTCCGATTGTCCGGCTGATTTCCTTCTCCATCTTTCCCTCACTCGTGAACAAGACCCCGAGATACTTAAACTTCTCCACCTGGGACAGAGTCTCGTTCTCTACCTGGACTGTACAAACCACCGGTTTCCTGCTGAGAACCATGGCCTCAGATTTGGAGATGCTGATCCTCATTCCAGCCGCTGAACACTCGGCTGCGAACCGATCCAGTGAGAGCTGAAGGTCACGAACCGAAGGTGCCATCAGGACCACATCATCTGCAAACAGCAGTGATGCAACCTTTAGCCCTCCGAGACGTATACCCTCTCTGCCATGGTCACGACTCTGCCTAGAAATCCTGTCCATGAAAATCACAAACAGGATAGGTGACAGAGCGCAGCCCTGGCGGAGACCAACCACTGGAAACGGATCCAACTTACATCCAAGCACCTGCACACAACTCTCGCTTTGGTTGTACAGAGATTGGATGGCCCTCAGCAGGGTTCCCCTCACTCCATCAGCACCTCCCACAGGATCTCCCGGGGGACCCTGTCATACGCCTTCTCCAAATCCACAAAGCACATGTAGACTGGATAGGCATACTCCCAGGCCTTCTCCAAGATTCCCGCAAGAGTAAAGAGCTGGTCAGTTGTTCCACGACCAGGACGGGTCGAAGGTGAGCCTTATAAATAAGACCGCCCACAAAACAGCGCATCCTGAAACGACTGTCAGAAAGCGGCTTGAAGATGATCTGTAAAACATAATCTATGCAACATTTTGACCAAAGAACCACCATTACATGTTATGTAGACCACAAGGAAGTGTTTTCAATTTAGAAAAAAATTATAATAATATGACCCCTTTAATGCGCCCTATAATCCAGTGCGCCTTTTATATGAAAAAAGATCGAAAATAGACCATTATAATTCGGTGCGCCCTATGGTCCAGAAAATAGAGTACTGTCATGTCTGTGTGATCATGTTTTGTTTAAGTTATGTTCTGCTTGGTTTTGGACTCTTTTTAGTTCCTGCTTTTCACTCCCTTGTCTTGTTTCCATGGTTACCCATTAGTTTCACCTGTTCCACGTTTGGACTCATTGTGCACTCTTGTTTGTCACTATAGCAACCCATTAGTTTTCACCTGCCCTCACGACTCACGCACCTGTCTTTAATCATGTCACTATTATTTAAACCCATTGTTGCCAGGAAGTCTCCCTGGTGACATCATACCCCTGACACTCTGCTTCACACTCTGTTTACCTCTGTGCACTTCATGCCATGTCCAAGTATGTTGTTTCTATTCATGCCACAGTTAGCGACTTTTGTTCATGTCCTTAGTTTTTTGCCCACATGCAAGTATTTGTTTCATTTGTCAAGTTTGTACTTCAGCCTTGTGCGCACCTTTAGTTTGTTCTTTTTGTTATAGTTAAAATAAATATGTACTCAAATTCCCGTCTCGCCCTAGCCAACTCTCCGTTGTTTCTGGAAAAACAAACACCAAGGACCAAATCCTGACAGGTTCACAGTAAATACAATGGCCAACAACTATGTAAAATCTATGTACACTCATACATTTCCACCAATAATATACTAAATGCAAACAATTAGATTTCCATTAGTATTTATGTACCACATTTAGTTTTACTGTCAACATTGATCATAGTATTAACTACTGGTGTTTTTTAAGAGCGATATATTTTTCTAAGACATCGGTCTTAAAAGTGTTTTTTTTTAAGTGTGAATTGAACTGGAACATTTGAAGGCATCATCCAGGCTGTTCCACAGATGTAACCCCCTGGAAGAAACACGTCTACTTTTTAAACGAGTTCTCAGGTTTGCTTTCTGAAAGACTGATGAACCTGTGAGGTCATAGGGACTCTCCCTGGGTTTGAACCTCTCCTGTCGACACCGAGGCAGCATGCGGTTATGAGCTCTGTACGTCACAATAGCAGTGTTGAGGTCAACAAGATCACGTCGTTTTAATGGTTTTAATTTAATAAAAAGAGCATTGGTATGACCATAATAATCAGCATAATTTACAATTCTAATGGCTTTCTTTTGAGGTAAGACAATTGAGTTGATGTATGATTTATAGTTATTGCCCCAGATTTCAACACATTAAGATATGGAAGTACATAATATTTACCATGTTAAGAGCATTTTTGATTTACAGAGTATTTAATTTTATATAATTTTTGCATCTTTGGGTATGAGCAGTTTCCAATGTAGTTTGTCATCTATAAAGATTCCCCAAAATTTAGTTCAATATACCCTTTTTATTTCCATATCGTCAATTTTTATGTGACATGGTATGGTAACTTTCTTATTTCCAAAATGTACACATTTTGGAAAAATGTTTTAATGTGTGGTCCACAAGCCAAATTTGGCCCATTGTGTCATTTCGTTTAGCCCGCCAAATAGTGGCCAGCTAATTTAAAGGGGCTGTTTGCAACATTTACACAGATGCCTGCAGGGCGCTAACTTTCCAATGTATTTTACTGTCATGTCTTGGTGATCATGTTTAGTTTGGCTATGTTCTGTTTGGTTTGTGCACTCTGTCAGTTTCTGTTTTTTCACTCCCTGTTTTGTTTCCATGACTACCAATCAGTTTACCTGTCCTCTAGAGTCACGCACCTGTCTCATGTTTTCACATTTTGAGTCACGCACCTGTTTTCACTAATCATGTCATCACTATTTAAGCCTGTAGTTGCCAGGCAGTCAGCCTGGAGACATCACCCTCTACACACCCTTGTTGATGATCCATGCTGCTCTTTTTCATGCTCTTTTCTTGTTCCAAGTAAGTTTTCATTATTCAGGCCACAGTTTGCAAGTTTTGTTTTATGTTCATAGTTCTGCCTTCTTGCTAGTGTTTTATTTTCATAGCCACGTTTTGTACCTCCGCTGTGAGCGCCTTTTGTTTGTTCCTTTTGAGTGTTAAAATTAAAAGATGTCACTACCTTCACGCCATGTCCGGTCCAAATCATTTGCACCATGGGAAAACAAACTACGCCAAAGTCCAAGTCCTGACATTTACGTCATATAATCCGCATTCTTACGGCTTCTAAGACGTAATTACGTACGTATATAACACGTGCACACGCATTAGCTTTTGGTGTTGTTAGCTAATGATAGCAATTTGGATAACAAATGATGTGTATTTCTGGTCTTGTCATCCTCGTCCGGACAGAAGGTTGACACGGCAGTGCGGCTGGATCGAAAGAGACGTGAGAAACACTTTACTGAACCAAAAGTTGCTTTATTACAAGCAAGCGTCATTATACAGGACTGCAGTTCCTGGAGGAGGTCAGGTCAAGAAAATGAGGCACTCCTAACTTGGAGAAGTCAAACCATCAGTTTTATATTCCTCTTGCCTGTCTGTGTGTGTGTGTGTGTGTGTGTGTGTGTGTGTGTGTGTGTGTGTGTGTGTGTGTGTGTGTGTGTGTGTGTGTGTGTGTGTGTGTGTGCTAAGTCAGGAGAGCACATCCTGACCATAAAAGGAGATGTTCGTCCAGTCAAGTCAACTTTATTTATATAGCACGTTTACGACAACTTTTAAATTGAACCAAAGTGCTTTACAGGTTAAAAAAAGCATAGAGAAAAAAACAAAACAAAAAAAACCCAAAAAAAAAACAATGAATGAGCTGAACAAGATAGCGCAAAAACAATATGGTAAAAGGGGTCGAATAAAAAGTAAAAATTTGCTAAATAAAGATACTGATGATAAAAGTGTGACAAAGTGAAAAATAAAACTAAAGCGAAGGGGGTGGGATAGGGGGGACTAGAAATGGTGGCCTAGTGTGTAAGTGTCTGGGAAACAACTGTTTAAGTCATAACTTAAATGTTGGCGTTGAGCTAGACCGGTAGTCCCTTCTGAAGGATAGGGCTATCACTTTTGCATTCCAAAGTCCCAATTAGAGCCTATTTCCTTCGAGAAGTGATCCAATCCACCTGTGAATATCAAACTAAGGGGCCTTATCTTATTATGTGTTCAAATTGAAATACCACTATTTAATTAAACTTGATGGTTTGCTTTCTCCAAGATGAATATAAAAATACACCATATGCAAAACATAATATGAGTTAATTAATTTACTTCACTAGCATTAGCTGTCAATGAATGTATATTTTATCATAACAACATGACTGCAAATTGTTGGTTGGTTCTGTTGGACTGCTTTTGTATGCGTGCAGGCGCTCCATGCGTGTATTTGTTGACGGGACCGGGTGTGTGACCGTGGTAAACACATCATTTCATTCGGGCCGGCAAAATATTTTATTACATAAACTTAGTAACTGTGCAAAATATAAACAAATTTTGTTAAACCACTAATGGTGACATAAACTAGCCGGTGGTGTTCTTGTTATATTTTGTACTTTGAAAAATGTAACTGTGAGGAAGTTGCAAACAGCACACTTATATTGACCTTTTTCAAGCTGTACAATCATTGGCATGTCCGCAAGGCTACACTGTAAAATCGTCAGATTTTACTGTAAAAACTTGGCCACTCAGTCGCCAGACATTTACTGTAAAAGCATGAGTGGTGCCCTTTTCTATTTATAGTAATGCACTGTAAAAAGAGGAAATGTAGATTTTTGCAGAAACAATGTAGCAACTCAGTCACCAGAATTCTGCGGTAAAAATAACAGTTGTACTGTTTTACAATTTATTGTAAGAAGTAAAAGACTATTCATTTTCTTAGTTTAAATGACAGGAAAACTGAGATCAGCATTTTTGTTGAGCATTATCTCTTTTCTGGCCTGAACAGTGCCCTTGGTCCACTGTAGTCCTACTGCCGCCCTTATGCAAAAAGTCTAGGTGTTTTTATTAATAACTCTTTTGAACTTGACAAGCAAATAAGCTCAGTGGTAAAAAGTGCCTTCTTCCAGCTTAGATTACTTCAGAAAGTCAAATCTTACATGCATAAACAAGTTAGAAATAGTGGTGCATGCACTAATAACATCCTGCTTGGACGACTGTAACTTCCTTTACGTTGGCATTATTCTGTCTTCAACTCGCCGCTAACAACTGGTCCAAAACGCAGCTGCACGCCTGCTCACAGGAACAAGGAAACATGACCACATCACTCCTGTACTGCTTTCTCTCCAGTGGCTGCCTGTTGTTTTTTGGAATTCAGTTCAAGATTTTCTTATTTGTTTTTAAATCTCTCCATGTATATCTGACCAACCTTCTCTGCACACCCCGACAATGATAGCTTGGAAAGTAGCCGTGAGACGATCAAACATGACTTTTAACACCATCACCTGGTACATATTGGTGTGTTTCCGACATTTTCACACTGGTAAGTTTGAATCGAAGCATCTTTTATTCTGTTGCATTTAAAAGGATGTTAGCGTTGGCTAAGTTGAGCTAAGCTTGCTGCGGGTTATGAACAATGTACGGTATTTGGGAAAAAAGCAATACCCCTACTCATAGATCAATAACTGCGAAGACTTTAAATATTTCCCACATTAATGCACAGTGTATTTCAGACTTGAAATATATTTAGTTTGAAACAAATTTCTCCAGGAGACACCAAACAGTGACAAGTCATGTTGACTCTCCTCTGAAAGGACACCATCTTCTCTTTCTGATGTAAAATTCCGAGGTCTTGCGCACACCCAAAGTTGATTTGTTCGTGAGCCTTCCGAAATGTTTGGCCTGTCTAAAAACAAACTCCGTTGACGACCGAATTATAGGACAAGTTCAGCAGCATGCTCAAATCTCGTCTATTGGACGTGCTCGTATGGATCAGTTCCACCAATTTTACTTATGTTTTAAGGTGGCAGGCCTTTGGAACAAGGTCAAGTTTGTTCATTGATTTTTTTATTTCGTACGATCCATTTTATTTCAGTTTGTTGCTCTCTCTCACAATACCGCTGGTTAAATACATCCATGTAAACAACAGCTTTGTCCAGCAACAATGGCTACCCAGCCCCCACAATACATTGCGGAGTCACGTGCCCTTAGACTCAAAATCCTGTCACCAGTCGTGTTTCTGCAATTAAATAATAAGTATTTTACCTTAGGCAGCAACAAAATACTATTTATTTATGCGGATTGTACAAACCCTGTTTCCATATGAGTTGGGAAATTGTGTTAGATGTAAATATAAACGGAATACAATGATTTGCAAATCCTTTTCAACCCATATTCAATTGAATGCACTACAAAGACAAGATATTTGATGTTCAAACTCATAAACTTTTTTTTTTTTTTTGCAAATAATAATTAACTTAGAATTTTATGGCTGCAACACGTGCCAAAGTAGTTGGGAAAGGGCATGTTCACCACTGTGTTACATGGCCTTTCCTTTTAACAACACTCAGTAAACGTTTGAGAACTGAGGAGACACATTTTTTAAGCTTCTCAGGTGGAATTCTTTCCCATTCTTGCTTGATGTACAGCTTAAGTTGTTCAACAGTCCGGGGGTCTCTGTTGTGGTATTTTAGGCTTCATAATGTGCCACACATTTTCAATGGGAGACAGGTCTGGACTACAGGCAGGCCAGTCTAGTACCCGCACTCTTTTACTATGAAGCCACGTTGATGTAACACGTGGCTTGGCATTGTCTTGCTGAAATAAGCAGGGGCGTCCATGGTAACGTTGCTTGGATGGCAACATATGTTGTTCCAAAACCTGTATGTACCTTTCAGCATTAATGGCGCCTTCACAGATGTGTAAGTTACCCGGTCTTGGGTACTAATACACCCCCATACCATCACAGATGCTGGCTTTTACACTTTGCGCCTATAACAATCCGGATGGTTCTTTTCCTCTTTGGTCCGGAGGACACGATGTCCACAGTTTCCAAAAAAAATTTGAAATGTGGACTCGTTAGACCACAGAACACTTTTCCACTTTGTATCAGTCCATCTTAGATGAGCTCAGGCCCAGCTAAGCCGATGGCGTTTCTGGGTGTTGTTGATAAACGGTTTTCGCCTTGCATAGGAGAGTTTTAACTTGCACTTACAGATGTAGCGACCAACTGTAGTTACTGACAGTGGGTTTCTGAAGTGTTCCTGAGCCCCTGTGGTGATATCCTTTACACACTGATGTCGCTTGTTGATGCCAGCCTGAGGGATCGAAGGTCACGGGCTTAGCTGCTTACGTGCAGTGATTTCTCCAGATTCTCTGAACCCTTTGATGATATTACGGACCGTAGATGGTGAAATCCCTAAATTCCTTGCAATAGATGGTTGAGAAAAGTTTTTCTTAAACTGTGCAACAATTTGCTCACGCATTTGTTGACAAAGTGGTGACCCTCGCCCCATCCTTGTTTGTGAATGACTGAGCATTTCATGGAATCTACTTTTATACCCAATCATGGCACCCACCTGTTCCCAATTTGCCTGTTCACCTGTGGGATGTTCCAAATAAGTGTTTGATGAGCATTCCTCAACTTTATCAGTATTTATTGCCACCTTTCCCAACTTCTTTGTCACGTGTTGCTGGCATCAAATTCTAAAGTTAATGATTATTTGCAACAACAAAAAAATGTTTATCAGTTTGAACATCAAATATGTTGTTTTTGTAGCATATTCCACTGAATATGGGTTGAAAATGATTTGCAAATCATTGTATTCTGTTTATATTTACATCTAACACAATTTCCCAACTCATGGAAACAGGGTTTGTATGACGGTCATCACCTTCCCAAGGAAATGATAGAAAGTCCATTCAAATTATGCTATCCATTAAGTAAGACTACGTATTATGTTGAAGGGGGCAGGAAAATATAAAAAAATTTTTATCCTGTTCCTTCTCAGGCATTAGTGTGTAAATGTGTGTTTAGTTGCTGAGGTTTAATTGTCTATTGATCAAAGATGCACATCAATGAAGAAGATAAATAATAAATGAAATTAAATTAATGAAATTCAAAATTGTATTACTAATTATTTTTATTCTGTAATATACCTTTAAGTAAGAATATGTGCTATGCTGTTTTACCTTTCTTAAGTATTATCTGTGACTTCAACATTTTTTAACTTTATTCATATCTGAGATTATATATATTTTTTATTGTATTGGAATTTTATCTTTACTTTTTTGGGTATATCTGAAGTTTATTTGACTCTTTAGGAATTGTTATTGCATAATGAATTGTAAATTGCTTGCTAATTGCGCTGTATAATTGTATTAAGGTAAGTTTGTATTTTTTTTCAACCCCCAGGAATTTAGCAACAGCTACTGCAGCTTCTGTAAAAAAAGTCAAGTAAATAAACAGAAACACAAACAAGGTATTTTGTCCCGGTGTTTTTTCTCCTTACCACTTCCTCGTTGGGTTGCAATATCACGTGATATCAACTTGCTGCCTTTACGACTCGATAAAGAAAATTGGACCTTTACAAATAGACTATAGCTATAATATTACACCTACACATTGTACAGTGAGATACGGGTGTCTCACTGTACGCTAATAATAATCAGTCACTGCTGACTGGGTGGGTTGGTGAAACGTGTTTGTTTGTGTTTTAAACCTGCCTATTCAATTCGGCTTCTTTAAATTGGAATTTACTTTTATGCATTTAAACGCAGCACTTTCACGACAACCCCGAAGCTGTGCGGGATCGTTCCAGGTGTCGTACTTGTGGATAAAACCAGAGAGTAAAATGTCAACTAATATGGTAATTGCTATATTTAATACACTTTAACGTTTGAGTTGAATGACTTTGACCCTAACAAAATTAAACTTTTGCGTGTTGTTGAATTCTACCCAGCACTGACGGAACTGCGGTTTGTTTGAGTTTTCTTGTGATTATTTCAATTCATGTACATAACAAATGTAATTAATGACTGATACTGTATATGTAGTCACCAGAACAAACTCGCGACTCTTGGAATTTGTCGTTTCAGCGAGGATGTTGAGTGACTGAAATCCGCACAGGGAAGTTGGCGGACATGATTATTATCCTTGGAATGATGACGTCACTTCTTCACGTTCTCACAGGTCTGTTTGTTATGTTCCATTTGCATGCAGTACACAGACGAAACTTTGTTTGTATTATGGCAAACTCACAGAAAATGCAATATTTCACTCAAAAATATTTCAAAGTGTAATATTTGATGTAAAGTAATTGGAGCCTTAAAGGAGCCATATGTAAGAATGTGGCCAGAAATGGTACTGCAATCGCGGTCAAAACGATGTAGTCCCCTCCCCCTCTCCCTGACTGAGGTTGCCAGATACGCAGCTGAATCCAGCTCGATCTACTGGGCTACTCCAAGGAACTTCAAACTTCCACTGCCTCTTACTAGTGGTTGAGGTACTGGGACCATAATAGCTGAATAGACAAGCGTTTTGTCAATAACAAATCTCTAATCAACACATTTTACACAGAAATTAGGCTATTTTCAGGAAGAAGTATGCGTACAATATCACAACAAATGGCAATCACATGGTTATTGTCAGCACTATCAGAAAACAAAGACTAAAACAAACTACGACCAACGCTAGCAATTGTTATACTGGTGAAAGTAATTTGAGCGTGCTTAGCAGCCTAATGTACGCCCAAAACTAAAGAGGAGACATTTTATTAAGGTATATATAACCATATAACTTGGTACATGTCGTCCACAATATGCAAACACGAATGAGGAATTATTTTATCATGTGATTTGGTTGTCTCCATACGTTTCACATTGGCATGATAGCCGTGCTAATGTTGGAATCCATTTCCTCAGCGTATCAGCATATTGAGAACGAAATGGGTACTGACACTACCCATATGCACACAGGTTTTATTTGTCGTCAGTTCGATTACACATCGACATACAGGCTAACGGGCCTATACTTCCCCTGTTAGCCTATATGTTAATGTGTCATCGAACTGGTCTTTACGTATGCGCTCATTGACCGGGCCAGCATTGATTGATTGATTGAGACTTTTATTAGTAGATTGCACAGTACAGTACATATTCCGTACAATTGACCACTAAATGGTAACACCCGAATAAGTTTTTCAACCTGTTTAAGTCGGGGTCCACGTTAATCAATTCATGGTAATGCATGCTAAGCATTCGTTGCACGAACACACTAGCTTTGTTAGATAAGATCATAGACCATCCATCCATCCATCCATCCATCTTCTTCCGCTTATCCGAGGTCGGGTCGCGGGGGCAGCAGCCTAAGCAGGGAAGCCCAGACTTCCCTCTCCCCAGCCACTTCGTCCAGCTCTTCCTGTGGGACCCCGAGGCGTTCCCAGGCCAGCCGGGAGACATAGTCTTCCCAACGTGTCCTGGGTCTTCCCTGCGGCCTCCTACCGGTCGGACGTGCCTTAAACACCTCCCTATGGAGGCGCTCGGGTGGCATCCTGACCAGATGCCCGAACCACCTCATCTGGCTCCTCTCGATGTGGAGGAGCAGCGGCTTTACTTTGAGCTGCCCCCGGATGGCAGAGCTTCTCACCCTATCTCTAAGGGAGAGCCCCGCCACCCGGTGGAGGAAACTCATTTCGGCCGCTTGTACCCGTGATCTTGTCCTTTCGGTCATAACCCAAAGCTCATGACCATAGGTGAGGATGGGAACGTAGATCGACCAGTAAATTGAGAGCTTTGCCTTGCGGCTCAGCTCCTTCTTCACCACAACGGATCGATACAACGTCCGTATTGGACAAAATAGTTTACATATGAAATGTCCATTTCCATTTATTACAAGTTATAAGAAAAAGTAAATGCCTTACTTACCTATCAGGGAGAAAATTAGCAAATTGGGCGTCAGATTAAAAAAAAATCTTCTCCGCCTTCAATTGTCTCCATCTTTCAAAGGCATACCTGATACAAATCCTCATTTTGTTCCTGGCTTTGTCATGAATAAGTTAAGAATCGTAACGACGCCTTTTAGAATTTACTAAGGTCTGACATGTTTAGTAACTTTACCAGTGGCAGTAGCTAGATGAAGATGGCGGTGCGTAACTGTAAACCTGGATGTGACACACTCACAGATTTTCTAATTGGTCAAACGGTAGAGGGCGGGACATCGAAATGAAAACAATAACAAGACTTCAGGGTTGTAAATTTAATTTTGAAATGAGCATATCCCTGCTGAACTACTGTTATCAGTTATGGAGGTATTCGAAAATAACATGATTTATTAATGCCTTTTGACATATCAGGGCCATTTAATGATGACTTGACATGCAATTCTTACATGTGGCTCCTTTTTAAATAGTTCAATAATTCATAACAGCATTCATCTGGATTCAATATTATTTTTTGAGCAATGACAGCTTTAAAGAAAAAAACGCTTGCATGGCAGCTTTGTATTATTAGAGTCAACATTGCAACTTTTTGTCGTTACATTTCACCTGTTAGCTCTTTTATTCCACTTTTTACGTTTTTTTTAAATTGTATTTTTAGAATGTGCCGTGGGCCGTTAAAAAATTAGCTGCTGGCCGCAAATGGCCCCCGGGCCGCACGTTGGACGGCCCTGCAATCGAATGTACTACAAAGTTGTTAGCTATAAGCTACAGCTAGTAATTATAACTCTTATGGGATTTATTCTGACAATTACTATGGCAACTAGGAGTGGGAAGGCTTGTTATTTAAATGTATGCCCACAACTTAAAGTGGTCATATTAGGATTTTTTTCACCATTTAAAACACTTCCTTGTGGTCTACATAACATATAATGGTGGTTATTTGGTCAAAACTTTGCATACATTTGGTTTTACAGACCATCTTTGAGCCGCTTTCTGACTCTCTCTTCAGAATGCACAGTTTTGATGTTTCTGTGAAATTTTTCCCAAGTGTGACGTCAGCCGATATCTCCATGTATGGTATCAATTTACCCAAAACCCTTTGTGCGAGTCCGCCATTGTAGTCCGTGCTGTAATCAATAATCTTCTTTTTCACTATTCTCTTGTTGTGGGGCTGACTGGCTTTTACATGCACATGCATGTTAAAATCCTCCGCTGTTGTCATTTCTGGTACAAAGTAAAAATCGACCAATAGGTTTTTTTCAGGACCGATACCGATCATTAGTACTCAAAGAGGCCGATAACTCGGGATGATGTTTGTTAAGAAATTATCGATTTCGATGCCATTATCGAATCCTCTTATCGAATCCAGATAGGTTGTATATGGAAACAAACACACAATACTTGGTTTAACAAAAGCTCACTTTTATTTTTTAAGAAAAAAATACAATAAAATAAATAAATATTGACTGTTGTTACCCGAAAAAAATACAGTAAAATAAATAAATATTGACTGTTAGTGCCCCTTTAAGTGGGCCATCTAAGAAAAATACATGTAGGGAAAATCCTGCATTCATTTGTATTGTACAGCACATTACATTTGTAACAAATCTCAGAGTAATGGTGTTGTTTAAAATAAATAAATATTGACTGTTAGTGCCCCTTTAAGTGGGCCATCTAAGAAAAATACATGCAGGGAAAATCCTGCATTCATTTGTATTGTACAGCACTTTACATTTGTAACAAATCTCAGAGTAATGGTGTTGTTTACTTTTTGCTCCATTACATGTCAGCAAAATACAATTATTAACCTACTTGTATTCATCTGTGTTCAGCAAGTTGAAGGGGAGGAGATTTTTCACCATCATTTTTGTTAGCTTGCGAGTAATGTTACTCTCCTCCTCACTCATCTTGCTGGATTCGAATAAAGAACCAAATCTTTTTCTTTACTATAGTGGCTTCAATTAGGGGAACCGTTTCTCAAAAAGGGATTCGAATCCATTGAATCGGTTCTTTTCTTATCGAACAATCGGGAGAACCGGTTTCGAACATCATCCCTACCGATAACAGATATCAATTTGCAGTAAAAGTTATTTAAACATAAATAGTATATGTCAGTAGACAGCTGGGCAAGGCTTTAAGTTGTTTTTTAAACATTATTTTTCAGGAAACGTCAAGCTCGTAGCGACATAATGTGTAAAGCGACACTAATGTTGTGGTTAATGTAGCACCAAACAACATCAGGGGATTTCACAAACACGTGTGTCTAATGGCGCAGGTCAGAGGCGCCATTACACTTAATTATAGTATCTATTATTAGATACTCAAAGCGCTCACAGAGAAGTGAGAACCCATCATTCATTCACACCTGGTGGTGGTAAGCTACTTTTGTAGCCACAGCTGCCCTGGGGTAGACTGACGGAAGTGAGGCTGCTAGTTTGCGCCTACAGCCCCTCCGACCACCACCTATCATTCATTCATTCACCAGTGTGAGCGGCACGGGGGGCAAGGGTGAAGTGTCCTGCTCAAGGACACAACGGCAGCGATTTGGATGTCAAGAGGCGGGGAGCGAACCTGCAACCCTCAGGTTTCTGGCACGGCCGCTCTACCCACTACGCCATGCCGCCCCGCTTGTAAAGAACATAATGTCATGGCTGTCTGGAGTTTCCAATAATTTCTACAACTCTTTTTTTTGTGATAGAGTGATTGGAGCACATACTTGTTGGTCACAAAAAACATTCATTAAGTTTGGTTCTCTGGGCCTGTTTTGCTGCCAATGGAACTGGTGCTTTACAGAGAGTAAATGGGACAATGAAAAAGGAGGATTACCTCCAAATTCTTCAGAACAACCTAAAATCATCAGTTTGGGTCTTGGGCGCAATTGGGTGTTACAACAGGACAATGACCCCAAACACACGTCAAAAGTGGTAAAGGAATGGCTAAATCAGGCTAGAATTAAGGTTTTAGAATGGCCTTCCCAAAGTCCTGACTTAAATGTGTGGTCAATGCTGAAGAAACAAGTCCATGTCAGAAAACCAACAAATTTAGCTGAACTGCACCAATTTTGTCAAGAAGAGTGGTCAAAATTTCAACCTGAAGCTTGTGGATGGCTACTAAAAGCGCCTTATTGCAGTGAAACTTGCCAAGGGACATGGAACCAAATATTAACATTGCTGTATGTATACTTTTGACCCAGAAGATTTGGTCACATTTTCAGTAGACCCATAATAAATTCATTAAAAAAAAAAACTTCATGAATGTTTTTTGTGACCAACAAGTATGTGCTCCAGTCACTCTATCACAAAAAAATAAGAGTTGTAGAACTTATTGGAAACTCAAGACAGCCATTACATTACGTTCTTTACAAGTGTATGTAAACTTTTGATCGTGACTGTACGTCAAAATGCCAAATAAAGGCCCGGCCGATATTCGGTCCATCTCTAACACAAAAGTGGCGTATAGTTCTAACTTGTATCCGTAGCTAGCCTTCCCATAGACTCGCTATGGGAAGGCTAAAAACTACAACAAAGATGGCGGGGAGAAGACACAGTCGTAGTGGAGGCACGTAAATAATACTGCCCACAAAACGGCACATCCTGAAGAGACGGTCAGAAAGAAAGGAAATATGACCCCTTTAAAACTTCTTCCCACTCCTTTGACCCACCATTACATGTTATGTAGACTACAATGAAAAATCATAATATGACCCCTTATAAAACTTCTTCCTACTCCTTTTCAGGAATGTTAAATTGTGCTTTTTGTAAATTTTTTAAGCTCATTACAGTTTTTGTGTGACTTTTAAGGCTCGCTGTTCTTGCATTTTAGTCACTTTGTATGGCCTTTGCACTATTCCCTTTTGAAGGTTCCACTGTACATTGCAATGAAGTGATGAATATTTTTTTTAAATGATTGTCTTTGTTTTGCAGCGATGAGTGAACTTCCCCAACCTGTCAACATTGCCCTGACCTCCAATAATTTCATTCATATGCTAACATGGAAGCCCGGACCTGCCACACCTGCGGATGTTTATTACCAAGTCTTTTTCATCACAGACACGTGAGTTGACAAATTGCCCATAAACAAATTATAATGGGACTGTGTGTGAAGACAGCTTGTCCTTACAGTTGATTGACTAGACAATCTCATTGCTGCGATTGTGTCCTCCAGGGGAATCGATTGGCTCCCAGTGGCTTCTTGCCAGCATGTGCATTACCCTCTGGTTTGCAACATGACCCAAGCCTTCTCCAACCCCAGTCTGGTCTACATAACCCAAGTTGTAGCCAAACTGGGGGATCAGGCCTCCCTTCCAACTAGCCACCCTGGTTTCCAGCCCATAAAAGACAGTAGGAATGATATTACTGTATTATGACTTGACTGACTACAATCAAATTGACTTTCGATCTTTGAAAGAGTCTTTAAGATTATAAGTATGTCAGCTGTGTGTTTCTGTGTGATTCAGCTTACTTGGACCTGCCGTTAATGACCGTGGCTCCTTGTGGACAAAACTTGTGTGTGGAACTTCAGCCTCCAATGCAGCACCTGAGGGACTTCTATGAACCTCTGAGTTACCAACTCCGCGTCAAGAGCAGCGATGCAGAAAAAGAGCTGGTATTTACAAAGTACAATATAAGTACAACAACAGACTGTAACCAAGCTATATGAAGTGTGCTTATTTGTTTCAAATTCATATCTTACTCTACCTACTCTGTCTTTCAGGAAACCAAATCTCTGAAGAGAGTCACTCTGGAGAACCTCGCTCCCGGTAGGGACTACTGCATCTCGGTCCGCTTCTTTGACAACCTTGTCCCCAGGGTGTCCAACTACAGCCAAGCTCAATGTACTTTCATCCCGGGTATCTTTACTTCAGGTACAGACAACCATTCAATTTATCTCTACATTCATTTCAGTTTTTTTGTTTTTTTTGTTGCGTTATGTTTATTACTGTGTGTAAAGAAATTCATAAAGGAAACAAAGCTGAACATTTAGAAAACTATTGAGAAACAAAAAGGTGATGGCTCATATGTTGTTTTTTTCAATTTGGATACAACCCACTAAAATTAATATTTAGAGAAAGCCGAACTGAAATGATACAAAATATATAACTCTAAAATGTATACGTAAAAAAGCTAGCATGACAATGTTAGCATGCCAACATTTAAACATGTGTCAAGTATCAAAATAAATTGCTGTGATGTATACGTGTAAAGTTAGCTACACAAAAATCTAGCATGCTAACAGGCAACAGGTACCAACATGTATGCCTCTGAGGTGTATACATAAAAAAATGAGCTAAAAATAAGCTAGCATGCTAACAGTTAGTATGCATCAAGTCACAATATACAGTATTTGGCTGAGGCATACAGTATATAGGCAAAGGTAGTACATATAGGCACTAGGGTTGTACGCTATACCGGTACTAATAAAGTACCGCGATAGGAATTGATTGAAACCAGTACTATACTGCCTTTGAAAAGTACTGGTACTGTTCTTTCATCTGCAGCGGTGACTTCAGAGCAGAGGCGCATGATGTTGAGTGTGTCAAAACGCACACAAAAAGTGCATACAAGCAAAAACATCTTGGAGAGAAAGGATGGCAAAAAAACGACAATTCTACTGGTTAATAAAGAGTGTGCGTGAAGTACAATATGGAGGTATTTGGGCTTCAAAACTAACGATAAAGGTGACGCTTTAAACAAGGAAGCGCTGCGCTTCAAGTGTTGCTTTAAAACACACCTCGCCAAATGTGGCGATTGGTATTACCACCTTTGCTTCAAACTAAGGTAAACATTTAAATAATGCACATTCAGATCTGCACAAGGAGTTTAAAGAGTGACAGGTAATAATGTAGTTGTTACACCTGTCCTGCTGTTCTGCTCCGGTGCAGACTGTCGTCAAGGAGCACAGGGCAGAGGTTCCCTTCAGGGTCGATGTTTTCGTCGGGGGTTACCCTTTACTTTACCCGCCAATGGGTCTGCTAAGCTTCGCTTTCCGGTCAGAATTAGAGGCCGCCGATTTGTGACATTCTGGTTGCTTTATTATTAGTTTTGCAGGACACAACCGGACCCGTTAATTTTTGTTACTGCGCAGTGCATGCACCCACTCACTCACTGACGTCACTCAGACAACACGTTGCCATTCTCTTAAACACACATACACTACACTTACAAGTTCACAGCTCCCCTGATGTGCACATGTAGATATGTAACATGTAGCACACAGCTGCTTGATTGATGCCAAATATTAGCAGAGTTAGGACCGCCCATGTAATGTCAACTAATGCAAGTAAAATGACTGAATTTGGTAACAAATTGCTACAATTTGTGTTTTATCTTTAACAATGTGTGTTTTTCCTGTTTAATGGCTATCTGTGCACATTTATCCATAGTTTTGTTTTTAGTGCTTACGAATAGTTGTATTTTTCTTAAAGCACAGACTAGGATTGGCAACCATAAATAATTTAATAATTTAATGTGATGTTAATAAAGCTTTTGAATTATATTCTAATCTAATTCTTGATAATGGAAAAATTGTAAATTGTTCTTTGAGTGCAACAAGAAAAACATAATGTGTTTAATTCCCTTTAATTTATATTTTAACCTTCTAAAGTTGTTAATTGAGTGCAATAGGAAACATATGTTTATTGTATTGTAAGATTTTCTGTTAAAATAAAGCCAAAATATAAATGTTTTCATAGTTCCCTTTATTTGAAAAAGTATCAAAGAATCGATATACATTTTGGTACTGGTACCAAGTTAATGGTATCGGGACAACCCTAATAGGCACCGGTTGAATTGCGTTTGTAATACTGGGTATCGGTTCACTTAAAATCTAACCGTGCCATATTTCGATACCTTTGTTGCACATGACGTCACGTCCGGTTGCAGACTCGTCCTGGGTTGCAGACTAAACAAACACCAGCTCAAGGAAACAATCACTTAACTTGCCAAACTCCCTCTAAATAATGTTGCAATTTTCAACACAGAAAATGCTCAAACATAAAGTAAAGCTGCACTGCACAGACTACTATTTGCATTAGCGATTTTACATGGGGACTTCAACACCTACAAATTTGGTAAAGAAAACTACAACTAAGATAAATGTTACAATCAAACAGCTGGTGTGTAATACGCACGATACTTACAGTTCAAACACTTTTTATGGCGCAAAGTAACACATTCAGCTTTCTGGAAAAAGCTATTTCCTAGTTAGACAATATACAATATATAGCATCTTGAGTACTGCCAACTAATGGTTTGGAAGTGCAACTGCATGCAAATGAGACTCAAGCACAATCAGAAATGACAACTGGACAGCACAACATCATAATCAGAACATTTTTAAATGGTACATTAAAAAATAAAATTGTATTATCAAACAATAAACATGTATTAACACACACAGAAGTACCAAAAATGGTACTGTTAAGTACCAGTATTGATTCCCAGGTACCAGGAATCGGTACCATTTGGGTTTAAATGTGAATGGTACCCAACCCTAAGCATATACTGTACGTGTCAATTTGGCTTAAAAAAAAAAGATGTTAGCAAGCATGCCACATGTACCAAAATACATGTATATGACTCTGATTGATTGATTGATTGATTGATTGAAACTTGTATTAGTAGATTGCACAGTACAGCACATATTCCGTACAATTGACCACTAAATGGTAACACCCAAATACGTTTTTCAACTTGTTTAAGTCGGGGTCCACGTTAATCAATTCATGGTATTCTGAGGGTATACTGTACATGCAAAATTCGCTAAGAAAAGCTAGCATGCTAACAGTTACCATGTATCAAGTACCAAATAAATGTCTCTGACGTGTGTACCGTATTTTTCGGAGTATAAGTCGCACTGGCCGAAAATGCATAATAAAAAAGGAAAAAAACATATATAAGTCGCACTGAAGTATAAGTCGCATTTTTGGGGGAAATTTATTTGCTAAAACCCAACACCAAGAATAGACATTTGAAAGGCAATTTAAAATAAATAAAGAATAGTGAACAACAGGCTGAATAAGTGTACGTTATATGATGCATAAATAACCAACTGAGAACGTGCCTGGTATGTTAACGTAACATATTATGGTAAGAGTCATTCAAATAACTATAACATATAGAACATGCTATACGTTTACCAAACAATCTGTCACTCCTAATCGCTAAATCCCATGAAATCTTATACATCTAGTCTCTTACGTGAATGAGCTAAATAATATTATTTGATATTTTACGGTAATGTGTTAATAATTTCACACATAAGTCGCTCCTGAGTATAAGTCGCAAACTATGAAAAAAATTGCGACTTATAGTCTGAAAAATACGGTATATGCAAAATGAGGTTTAAAAAAATCTAGTATAACATTAATATATTAACAGTTAGCATGTGTCAAGTACCAATATATATGGCTATGGTGCATACCTGTAAAGTTAGCTAAAAATAAACTTGCATGCTAACAGTTAACTTGACAAGTACCAGAATGTCTGAAGTTAACTTTGGCTCAAAACATTTATGTATAACGTCTGGTTTTTTTTATTATGTTTGATGCATTTGTCCCTGTTTAATAAACATATATGAAAAATAAATATGCCTGCAAAAATAGCTAAAGTTGGCATGCAGTGGTATTGAAAAGTGGGAATTTTGAGAAAACACAGGAATTTTTAGAACTTTGAAAATGTTTCCTTTTTACAATCCAGGATGAGTTCATAGATGTGTTGATGGTGGAAGAGTTGGAATTACTGTAGGAACGCGGTGAATTTAGAATTTAGCAAAATTGTCCCTTCATTTCAAATGGGGTAAAAGTGTGCTGGAAAATGTGAAATTCCTGGAAATGTGGGAAGTTTTTGCAAGTAGAAAAATGGTAGCACGGGTGTCATCAATAAGCCCAACATTCTGAAAGTGGAATGTGTGATTGTAGCTGAAAACCTATTATAAAAAACCTGAAAATCATGAGGGCAGCACGGTCAAAGAGAGGTTAGTGCGTCTGCCTCACAATACGAAGGTCCTGAGTTGTCGTGAGTTCAATCCCGGCCTCGGGATCTTTCTGTGTGGAGTTTGCATGTTCTCCCCGTGACTGCGTGGGTTCTACTCCGGCTTCCTCCCACCTCCAAAGACATGCACCTGGGGATAGGTTGATTGGCAACACTAAATTGGCCCTAGTGTGTGAATGTGAGTGTGAATGTTGTCTGTCTATCTGTGTTGGCCCTGTGATGAGGTGGCGACTTGTCCAGGGTGTACCCCGCCTTGCGCCCGATTGTAGCTGAGATAGGCTCCAGCGCCCCCCGCGACCCCGAAGGGAATAAGCGGTAGAAAATGGATGAATGGATGGATGAAAATCATGATCAGCGCTATCTTTAATTTGAAGTGGAGTGGTCATTTTTTGTGACACCTGGCGGGCACAATTATTCATTAATTTAAAGGGGAACTGCATTTTTTTTTTTAATTTTGCCCATAATTCTCAACCCCGATTAAAAAAAACGCTATCAACGTTTTATATACATGCTGTAAGTACATATGTAATGTAGTAACAGGTATATTAATAGTAACATGTAATATTTGCGTATTTTGCTAAATTTAAGCATACGGCGGGGCATTAATTTCAGACGCATCACAATGTTGGCTATTCTCTACAGCAACAACTATTAATCCTGACATATTTCACGAGAGCCAACAACGGCGACTTTGGAACAAACGATGAGCCAGAACCATAATTTTTTTAGCCTGAATATACAGAGGAGGATCTACAAGTTTTTGAAGTTGAGTGATGCCCAGATCCAGCAAGTAGCCCTATTGGGCGGTATGGCTCGGTTGGTAGAGTGGCCGTGCCAGCAACTTGAGGGTTCCAGGTTCGATCCCCACTTCTGCCATCCTCGTCACTGCCGTTGTGTCCTTGGGCAAAACGCTTTACCCACCTGCTCCCAGTGCCACCCACACTGGTTTAAAAATGTAACTTAGATATTGGGTTTTACTATTTAAAGCGCTTTGAGTCACTAGAGAAAAGCGCTATATAAATTATAATTAATTTCACTTCACTTCACTATTGCTAAGTGCTTACACGAGAAATACAAACTACGAACAAAATTAAACAATCACTTACTGTACAATGTCTGTCTGCTCTCACTGGGATGACAACTGATAGAATGTTCATATCTTATTGTTTAGATGAAAAATTAATCTTAATCCTCACGCAGTTAAAAAAAGGTGACGCAAACAAGCGTCGTTTTGTGTCTTTGTGGTGATCTCCTGATCTAAGTTGAATGTTAAAATAGACCAACTTCATAGTTTATGGCCACAACCTTCTACTATACTAGGAAGATGCTTTATTTATGACTTACAATTAACTTTCACCACCTCAAAAGCAATGCAGTAGCTCACCCGTTCAGTATGTCAATATAGCAGCACAAGCTAGTTAGCTCTTTGCGAGGAAGGCACAGCTCAAAGTAGATACTTGGTTTTGGCTCTTATAGTAACAATGTCGCTAATACTTAATGAATATGCAGGTGACGACATGTAAATGGAGTATTGTTGGCGGTTTACGGATGTTTTATTAGAGGGCTTTAAGGGCACAATGGATAAAAACTCCCATTAGCCTCATTGTTAGCCACCTCGTACTGGCCATAAATCACAAATTAGATTGCATAAAAAAAGAAGAACATATGTGTTCTTGTTTTACAAAGGATTATGAAAGATAGGCCAAATTCCAAAACAGGTGCAGTTCTCCTTTAATCTCGTGACACAGTATGTTAAATGATGCGGGCACGTTTGTTACTGGATACTTTCTCATACGCTAGTGCCTTGGAGACTTTGTATGTGTAAATAATATGCAACTATAATTGTTTTTTGATACGCGTTTATATTGACAAATGGGCCATTTTAGACTGCAATATTGTTTAAGGACACTTATTACATATGTCTAGCTTGTGTGCTTAGCTGTTGTGTAGCTGCTAGCATCTAGTAGCCTATAGCCTACCTTTTTTGTAAATGACTTGACTAAAATATAAAGAAAAAACCAACTTTGTGTCCTTTTTGGAGGACATTTAGATGTTAACTGGCTGTCATATCCAAAATTTTGGAAGCACAAAAATAATTCGATATTTGTTTTTTTGCTGATACTGTACCAATATTATTTCGGAATACCGCTACCAGAATTTTTTGTTCATATTTGCGGTCTTTTTACCTTTCTCTTTGTTAAATATTTTTGTTGCATCATTGTAATGTGCTTAGTGTCAACATGTCACGTGAATATATTTCATATATTTGCAAATTCTATATTTAAAAGCTCACTCATGTTACTCAAATGTACACCTGGTACATGCAGAGAAAATACACATTTTGTTATTAATGTTAATGAAGTAAATATTAGTATACTGTGTAACTTATTTGATCCTATTCCCAGAGTTACCAATCTTCGCTGTGTTGTGTATCGTAATGATCGTTGGCGTCATCACTATCATCCTTTTGGTCTATACCGGATTCATCTGTCGAAGAAAAAGACCTGTTCCCCGAGTTCTGGTAAGTTAGACACTGTTGGGAGGAGCTGCACATACTGTACATACAGCTGCAAATATTTAGGATAGTTTTTATTCCACATCGTATGAACACGACTTCTGATGTTATTTTATGCACAGTTTAGTTTGGCCACAAAGAAAAATGTTAAGTTGCTGTGAGACACAGAAAAGGAAGTTTAAACAAGAAGGCATGAAAGCAGTAGTTTTGAGCTTACGTCCACCAGATGGCGACAGAGACCAGTAGATTTTAAGGCGTTTGCACTTCATTGGGTTGCCAAACCAGCTGAGCTCTTTGGGGGGAAAGTATGTGGATAGACCCAAGCCGGCAACGACAGTTTACGAAAGTCATATTTGCTGATACAATAGTATTCAAGTCTGGTAAAAAGAGGTGCATTTGTGTTGCGGAGGACAGCAAATCCTCCATTATGCACATGTAGTATAAGAGTTCCTCACTATACTCAAACATACGTCCCGGTTTTCATACACTGTCTCAGTTTTAGTACGACTAAACACATTTCGGTGACTCAGTCTCTGCGCTTTTATTTATTGAACAAAGCTGCAAAATAAGTCACTGTAAACCCAAATAAAGCTGCAGCATAGAGTCTTAGGGATATCAAAAGTCAACCAGAGCCTTAGAGTCCGCGTCTCTTTTCATTTTTTGTTAGTAATGCGATGCGAAAGGTCAGTGAAAACAGACTTCTATGAAAACCGAAGCAATTTTTACCGTAAGAAATAATAGACATCAATTAATCTGTTCCAGACACCCAAAAGTAGCAATAAGACAAATTAAATGTATATAAATGAACACTAAACATCACTTTTTGTACTTAAGTTCTGTCTTGAATTCAAGTGGTGCATCTCACCTTCTTTATCAAAGTGCTGGCACACGCAACTTTCTTTGGCGCAATGGGGGATTATTTTGCAGTTGTATTAAAAAAAAAAAAGTACAAGTGAAGAAAAAACATTGTTTGTTTGGATACTTAATACGCGGACAAACTGAATAGTTTGTTAGGCGCAATGTTTGGCCAGACGATAACCAAGAAGCTATACAACAACTGTATCGAACGAAAAGCAGGGCGTAGGAAAATCGACGTACATTAGTGGCGTTTGTTTGTTTTTACTGTACAACTTGAATGTTATGTGTATTTACAATGGAAATAAATGTCTGTCATGTCAAAAATAATTTGGGGTTCAGAATGTAGTAAGTCAAAAACAAAATCACCAAGTTCTTTCAAGAAAAAAAAGAAATGATCAGTTTTTGCAAAAGAGCTCTTTGTATGTTTTTAATACAATATGGTTTGGACAGCTACAGTTAAAAGACACCCATTGGGATACAGTGTGGTGGTCTGCATCTTGCAAACATGACTCTTGCTTTGATTGATACAGTATACCTACAGCTCTACACAAAGTATGTCATAGTACAAATAACTTTAAGGATCTTCTCCTTCGTTGTCGTCTTCTTCGTTTTTGTCTTCTTCTTTGTCTTATTCTTCGTTGCCGTCTTCTTCTTTGTCTTTTTCTTCTTCTTTGTCTTCTTCTTCGTCGTCGTCTTTTTTGTTTGTCTTCTACTTCTTCCTTGTCTTCTTCTTCTTCCTTGTTTTCGTCATATTGTTCACACACTACACACATAACCATTCGGACTATTTTGTTAATGACGGTTTTTCGATAATTGAAAAATTAAACGGTATTACTAACCGCCCGGAATTTTACTGCGGTTTTGCATTGTATCGTTTATCGTTACATCCCTATTGTGTACCACAGTTTAGTCCGAAACTGGTTTTCAATCCCCAAAAATGATCTCTGTTTATTTAGTTTTGGCAATGTGAAAAAGGTGTTAAAAATATAGTGTGGTTGTAAACGTTCTGAATGTTTTTCTATGGTTTTCTGTTAGACGTCCGTACCTCACATTGAGGAGGTCCTGCTGTTTGTGCCCCAAATCGCATCCTTGTCTTCGTTCTTGGAGAAAGCACCAGTGCACTGTCCAGATGAAGAAGTGTACTTTCACACACCAATCAGTAGGATTGCAGAGAACTCTTCTGAAAACAGGAACAGTAATTACAAAACGTGTCGGACTTCCAAACTTCTCTGTGCTTCCTCGTCTTCGTTTGAACAGCTGCCTGGCAGCTCTATGGACTCAAATTCTGGAACTTTCCCGTTAGGATTTTCTAGCCCTCAGGCTCAAGTGTGGGTTTTGGACGACACGTCTTCAAACGCAGCATCACAACACTCCACAGCAAACAGAGACTTGATTTCGGACTTTGTGTTGGACTTGGACCACAGTCTCCTTGCAGACCAAGAGACGTTAGAGTCAATGGAGCTGGAGAATGGAGGCTATGGCGAGACGGACAACCAGAATGTTAACCTCCTCACGTTGGTTTTGGGCAGGAATGTGGAGGAAAATGAGGAGAAAAGCTTTTTGGACCAATCAGATGTGGAGAGCTTTGTCCAGAAAGAGTATGACACCTTGCCAGTGACGGCCAGCGAGGATCCCTTGGAAACAATTCCCTTGTCTGTTGATGATGAAGATGAACAGTCTGTTTACATGAGACGTCCATCTCCATCATTCTTGTAGAATGTGTCTCCCTTTTTTCATCAGCCGTTGAGATTACTTGTATAGTTGGTAGCCAGAGTCCTGAAACTGGTGGGTATTTTTTGTCCAACACACTAATTTTCTTTGCCCTTTTTATAGGATGTTTTTTATAAAAACGTTACACAATAAGCACGTTACTAAAAGCTTTATAACAAGTCATTTAATTAATTACTTTTTAATGTCCGTTACAACGCCGTAACTGATACATTTTAGTGTAACATGTCACACTTTTTTTGATGCATAAAAGACAGATTTAGAATCTCAGCAAGTTCACTTCAGAAAGTAGCTCTTTACTAGTGCAAGTGGCAGTCTCTGCACACACACACACACACACACACACACACACACACACGCGCGCGCAATACTACCAGTACTGGGGAATAATGAACATTCAATAAAGTGACAATCATCAACTATAATAATCCTACAGTAACACGTTTGTGGACACAGCCATTGACGCACGTTGCATTGCTTTATTAACTATCAGTAAAAAAACTAAAAAAACATTCCACCAATCTCCTTCCAGTCTGCAGACTACCAATGCTAAGCTAAAACAGCCAATGAGTGCGCCATCACTGACGTCACGCTTTACTTGACAACAGGCACCGCCTTATAAAGGCATACACTCACGCACTCTTCTCTCATGAAACCTCCCTCAACTGTAGAGATCAGATATATGATAGTTAAATATAAACTAATGCTTTGATTTCCCCAGTAATTGATCACATATATTAAAGAATAATTCCATTAGTAATTCAATTACTTTTTTGGGAAAGTAACAAGTAACTGTAATTGAATTACTTTTTTAAAGTAATTTTCAAAACCCTGATCATAGACAAATAGTATATGTTGTTTTGTTTAGATAGCTGGGGGTACTTAAGATTTAAAACATACAGTTTTTGTATGCCACACTTTTCTTTTTGGAATGGATCGATAATCGTACCTTCCTGTCTCCCCGTAGTAAGTACATTTCCACGAAATTGGAATTTGTTTTAATTGTTTAGGAATTTAAGGTCTTTCAGACACTCCACACCAGCTTGTAAACATTTCCTACGCTCCTAAAACACTTCATACACTCTAAAACCAATGTAATATAAATATGAAACCTTAAATATCAATGTACTCACCGACTCCAATCAGCTAAAGTCTCACTCAATAACTTCACGCTGCAAGCTTCAGGAGTTTACTAAGGATTTTGTGAGACTAAAAAAGCACAAAGAAAATGTAATTGTAAACTAATAGCACAATGCTTAGCCAATTAGTGATTAACATGTACAAATGATGCATTGAACACTACTGGAGACATGCAGCAGTTAGATTAAATATACATGACACTGTGAATGTAACACTTACAGGTTTTTGTGAGCAAAAGATGAGTTGTGTAGATGAAAATGACTCGACTTGGCGGACTTCTACTTCTGGTTCAAAGCAAGTAACGGAGGGAAAGTCACTGTAATAAACGGGATACCTGCAATGAGTACATCTGACCACAAGTAGGTGCTGTTTCTACAAACAATGACTCCCAACACTGCATTACACTGATAGCATAAAAGTCTTAATGCACCGTGACTGTAATAAATGATACACAAAGTGGTGAAGCAACACTGTAATTATTTATTAAATACTGTTTAGTATCAATGAATAAGACACAGAGATGTAATGACATGAAAATCTCACGGTATGATATTGTCATTGTATTAGGGACCCTACAAAATACATAGGTTTGGTTGAAATCAGCACTTCAGTCATCAACAATTATATCATCTGAGAAATGGACATTGTAACAGTGTAGGTCTGACTTGGTAGGATATGTACAGCGAGCAGTGAACATAGTGAGCTCAGAAAGCATAAGAACAAGTACCGTATTTTCCGCACTATAAGGCGCACCGTATTATAAGGCGCACCTTCAATGAATGGCCTATTTTAAAACTTTGTTCATATATAAGGCGCACCATGGCATTATAAGGCGCATAGAATAGACGCTACAGTAGAGGCTGGGGTTACGTTATGCATCCATTAGATGGAGCTGCGCTAAAGGGAATGTCAACAAAACAAATCGTGATTGTACTGACACTTCTACTTGCTGCTCTGTTCAACAACCCACTGTTCGAGTTTGTCCTCCAACTGTAGCCATCCCGCTTTGTTCATTCGGAAACTCTGTTTAGTCTTCTTTACTTGGCGCAGGTCATCATGTTGCTTCCCCCACTTCCGCACCATTGATTCGTTAATGTTAAATTCTCTCGCTGCTGCTCTATTCCCGTGTTCTACTGCGTGACTGATCGCCTTGAGTTTAAACTCGGCATCGTAAGCGTGTCTCTTAATAGGAGCCGTTTTTGGGTCTTTACATAAAGTTTAGGTCTTGCAACTACAGTAATCAGCCGCCGACTTCATTTTCCCCCGTAGAAGAAGCGCTTCTTCTACGGTAATCAGCCGCCAACTTCATTTTCCCCCGTAGAAGAAGCGCTTCTTCTTCTACGGTAAGCAGCCGTATAAGGGGGAAAATGAAGTCGGCGTAGTTGCGAGACCTGTTGTGGCTCAATATTGGTCCATATATAAGGCGCACTGTCAGCGTTTGAGGAAATTGGAGGTTTTTAGGTGCGCCTTTAATGCAGAAAATACGGCATATATATTTGATTATTTACATTTGATTATTTACAATCCGGGGATGTGGGGTGTGTTAGTCTAGGGTTGTAGTTGCCTGGAGGTGTTCTTTTAGTGCGGTTTTGAAGGAGGATAGAGATGCACATGTCACTAACCTGACTCTTGCCAGATCCTTGTATTTCGCTTAGCTCCACACAAGGGATCGAGAGCAATGCAAACTCCTTCAAGATAGCAAAAAATAATGAACCAATCAGGATCGCCGGGCAGGATTTCATAGTTGTGACGTAGCGCCGAAGTGACTGTTTGATTCAAACAACAATGGCGGCACGCAGCGAGGAGTCGTGTGCTAACATTGATTCTGCTATTGCAACTGTTTTGTCGAATCTATCGAATACTAATTATTTAAGGGTGAGATGGAGTTTGATGGAGTCGGCACCCTGTCCCGTTTATGTGCGACAGACACCTTTGCACTCTCTGACGTCGCTGAAGGAGATGACTGTTCAGAACTCGGTTCCTCTTCAGTCTTTTGCCATCTCTTAAAAGTAGACAGGGTGTCTTCGACTTTCCCTATCAAACGAAAGCCCCGTAAGCATATTCGACACGGTCTCTCCCGAACATTCAACAATTTCAAACCAAGTTCTGTTAGAAGTTCGACAATGCTTTTTTCTTTGGCTACTTTGTGAAATGTTTTTTTGCTGTTCCCAATGACGTCATCTATTCGCATTTTTTCTTTGCACAAACGACATCGATCGTCAACTGACATTGCTACGTTGTTTCAGTAAAAGTTCTCTAAACTTTTCGCTCTGTCGTTATCCAATATGTCGGCTGTTCTGTTTTGGATTTCCCAGCGTCGCTCTCATCAGCGTCACGGCTTGATTTGGATGTGAGTGGTTGAAGTAGCACGTCATTCAAGATAACGGACAAATGGTTTCTCCAATCACATACAATGATTTTTTTTACAAGGCCCCGCCTTCTGAAATATATCTCCTATTGAGAAGTCCCAGATCCTTGTGTGGAGCTCAGCGAACTACAAGGATCTGGCGAGAGTCAGGTTAACATACCACGGCATTATTATGAGGTTTTTGAAACGTCGGTATGCACAATACCGTTACATTTCTCTTCTCTAATGTACACTTTACACATGATAATAAATGTTCTGGAACAATCCACCTCTGGCAACTGACTTTTGAAAAGGAAATTGAATGACTTTTGTTGTTACAATTCAGACAGTCCAGCAGCTGAGAGTCACATGTTTTTCTCTCTCACTGCAGCGTTTTTCTCTTCGTCCATTAAGGAATTAGTATTCCAATATTATTTGCTACACTTGCTCTTCCACTTTATTGGACTCCAAGTCCTCAGTAGGAACCACCTGCATGGGTGTGCAGCAGCCAGTACACACGTACTTTAGAAAGCAGAGATACGCGCTCCCGGACACGACCACGGTCAGGATGATGATGATGGTGGCCCCGAAAGCTGGCGAAACGGCATCCTCCAAGATGGACCTTAGGCCCCCGGTGTTGATGTGGTCGAGTGTCCCCACTGCTCGGCTTTTGTCACTCTCACTTATAGTTTTGCCTGTTATGCGCAGGGAGCAGGCTGATGTTACGTTTAAGGGCTAAAGAATGTTAGAAAGTTAGTCTGTTGATGTACAAAAAAATACAAATCAGAAGCATTGTTGGATCTGATGCAATCCTCAAGAAATGCAGACAAAAACTATTTGCACAACTGATCATGTTAGGAGGCAGCAATCCTCCTATTAGTGACATACAAAGGCAGCATTAGAGGCTGCTGTTGTTTCACAGGCAGGCAACATTTTAAATGGGCCTGTTACTTGTTTCTACCCTCTGGCAACAACTTAGTGAATCACAAACGCCAACAAGCTACTTGCTTGGTTGTATTGTGACAACAAGGGGGCACATTTTGCTGCAGTGGACAGGTACTGAAGTGCTTAATGTGCTTAATGTCAATGCGCTGTGCAAAATTCTAAAGCTATTTTGCGTGCCTGATAGAAAGCGCTCAAAAGTAAACCTCCACTTTTCAAAATATGCGAGCTCGATGCTAATTTACAATGGATACGCCATATACATGCTACTGATTAGCATTAGTGATTTTACATGAAGATTTCAACACCTCCAACATTGGTAATATAGACTTCAACAAATATACACGTTTCAATTAAACAGCTGGTGTGTAATAAGTACAATACTTGCGGTAAAAACACTTTGTAGGACTCAACAAAAGACAAGACTGGCACATTCAACTTAATGGCAACAATTACTTCTTGAGTACGATAACATTGCTAGGGTAACTGAAATGAATATATACTTGTATATGCTAATCAGAGGAGTAAGAAAAAAAGATACAAGAGCTGGACAGTCCAGTTATTATTACTCACTATTAACTATATAGTTTAATTATACATATACATACATATATATGTGTATATATATATATATATATATATATATATAAACTAATTAATATATTTTACACCATGAACACACAAAAGTACAGAAAATCGGTATTGAGCATTGGTATCGAGGTCCGTACATGAATGGATCATCTGTGCTGCACTGCACGTTTGCTATTTTACTGCATATTCTTTAACTTTGTGAATTATTTCCAGGCTTATTTTAAGTTTTTCTGATCAATTCTTCTGTGAAAGGTGGGCCATAGTCAATAATTACTTGCCTGAGGAGCAATCGTATGAATGAAACGATATATCTTCACTATGCACACAAACATAGTCGCAGGTTTGTGCTGTAGGTTTTAATTTGAGTATTGTTGTGAGTCTTTGCATTGATTCATGTCATACAATGTGTTGATTATCATGAAGAACCTACAAGGGTCGATCACATTTTGAGCCCAAGCTCGGTACAATTGTGTTGTGTGAGTACACCCAACAATAATTACTATTATGTATGAGCTCGTTAAAGGTGTGAATGTGTCATTCAGGTCCCTAACTAAGCAGAGCGTGTGCTTGTTAAAAAATTATACAGTATTATACTTACAGTATGTGGCCTGAAATGCCACATATAGGAGAAGAAGAGACGGTAATGGAAATGAATGTTCTTGTAACATTTTACGCAGGTCTGGTCTAGCATGGAGATTGTTGAAGCAGCATTGCAGGGAAACCTGGAAAAGAATACATGCAATCACATGTATGTGGGTGTGTGTGTATGTGTGTGTATGCAGTGGCGAACAATTCAGTCTACCTACTCAAGTCCTGGTTCACCTTGTTCTTATTACCAAACAGTGCCTGTCTAAGCCTACAAAATGGGTCAGATTACATGGACATGTGAAGCTGATGCAGGGCCGGTTGTAGGCAGGAATATATGAGGCGGTGTGGTGTGGTGCCAGAAAGGTGGCTGTTGCAAACAGAACAAATACCTGTGCCAGCATATATTCTTATACATGAATGACATCAAATCCAAATCCCACACTTGCCCTACAGATAAGAGCCCCCAATCTAACATAGCTAAAATAGACACTTACCATATTTTCCGAACCATAGGGCTCCAGACAGATGTGTTTTTTTGGCCCAATATGGCTCTTTCAACATTTTGGGTTGCCGATCCCTGCTTTAGACACAGTAATGGGTGTTTTCACGTTGTGTTTTACCAACTAACAAGGAGTCAAAATTTTCCCCACTTTAAAGCCCTTTTTCTATTCTTTATGCTGCGTCTCTCGCAAAGCAGGTATGTATGTTTGATGTGAAACGGAGTTGCGATACATGCCTTTACCGTGATTTATGAACACAGGAGGACCGGTAGGCAGCAAATACACACAGCTTTATCTTACAGTTGTGTGGATGTCACGATCGATGGCATCATATAGAGTAAAAAAAAAGTGTCCTTTTCACTTTCTCCCAGGTGTTCACTGATTACGATGTGGAACATGTTAAATCTACACATTTTTGTTTTGGCGCCGCCGCCTTCCTCTTCTCACAAGGAAAAGCATCTGATTGGCTCTCCGCCGTAGCTAAACTCCACCCTTTCTCGTATGTAAACTGTTAAAGAGCTGTGCCTGTGATTGGAGAGATTCCCAACGTGTCCCATCCATCTACAAGACAATATTAAATATGATTGGATTAGGGCTGGGCGATATGGCCTTTTTTAATATCTCGATATTTTTAGGCCATATCGCGATACACGATATATATCTCGATATTTTGCCTTAGTCTTGAAGTAACACTTGATGCATATAATCACAGCAGTATGATGATTCTATGTGTCTACATTACACATTCTTGTTCATACTGCATTAATATATGCTCATTTTAAACTTTCATGCAGAGAGGGAAATCACAACTAAGTCAATTGACCGAAACTGTATTTATTAATTAAACAGTTATTAAGCAGTGGCACAAACATTCATGTCATTTCAAAACAGAAAGTGCAAGATTGTCAGAGACATTTTAAAACAAGCTATTAGTGCACTTTTGTGCATGATGTCACTAAGATGACAAATCAAAACAACACTAAATTAAAGTGCACTTTTTGTACAAAACGCCACTACAATAGTTTAAAACAAATAAAGTGCACTTTTGTGCATGATGTCACACAAGATATTTCAATAAGTATCAAATAAAAATGAGCTGCATAATAGGAAATCAAATAGTGTATGTCCTTCGCTATGTGGTAGGTTACTGCAGACGTTATCTCCTTATGTCGTTTTTTTTTTCATACGGCGTTGATGTGGAAATGGTTGCCTCGGCATTTTGTTGGTGTGGCACCGAACGGAGATGTTGACATGCGGAGTAAGCACTCTTCATTCTCTAGCAGGTGACTTTTCAAATGATGCTACAAATTAGCAGTAATGCTACTTTTTGTAGCAACGCTTTTGCTCCACACTTGACAAATGACGGTTGTCTGTTCGACCTATTCCCACTTGACGCCAAACCACCGCCAGACGATGGACCCCGTGCTGTTTTTCTTGGGAATTCATTCTTCCTTCATTTGTTACCAGTCGCAACTTCTTTCTCTCGTATTACCACTCGCACCACAGCTAACGTTACCCATGCTACTGCCTCTCTGCTCCGCGAGGGCGTATACGTATGTGACATATGTAAGAAGGTGCGCTTGTTTATGTCTCTGTGAGAAGGAGAGACTAGAAAGAGGGAGAAGAGCCTGTAGTGTAATGCCTGCAGCTAAAAGCAACTGCGTGAGAACGTATACTCGAATATCACGATATAGTCATTTTCTATATCGCAGAGAGACAAACCCGCGATATATCGAGTATATCGATATATCGCCCCGCCCTAGATTGGATCTCATTTTTCGTCTCGTTTTTATTTATCAATGCTGGTTTACTGAGGGCTGAGGGAAATGGATGTGCGGAGTGTGCGCAGTCTGATACAACGGAGTGACAGCGATGAGGGGAAAATGTTAGTATATCGTCTCTTTTTCCCGCTACTGCAGATACTTTAATCAACTCACCGGCTTCCTCCCACCTCCAAAGACATGCACCTGGGGATAGCTTGATTGGCAACACTAAATTGGCCCTAGTATGTGAATGTTGTTTGTCTATCTGTGTTGGCCCTGCGATGAGGTGACGACTTGTCCAGGGTGTACCCCGCCTTCCGTCTGAATGCAGCTGAGATAGGCTCCAACACCCCCCACGACCCCGAAAGGGACAAGCGGTAGAATATGGATGGATGGAACTTCAAATAATTGATTTGAGGGGGCAATACATCTATTTGAGGCCTCTTTCCCCTACGTAGAGCCAGCCGCAATTTGTACCATGTTACCTTACGTTTACATTACAAGCTTCAAATTCTGTATGTGTATGCCTGCCCCTACCCACAGAGACAAATATAGCGGATGACTGACAAGACTGTTCACTTCATTCCACTGTAGGGAATCTTATTCATCTCATTATGTAAATCAAAACTCATCTATTTATTTATGAGATGTTTATTTGTTTATTCATGTAATTAATATCTATTTACTTACTCATTAATGTATTTATTCACTGCTGTGTTATAGATTGAGTACAAACAGATGTGTTAGAAATTACTATGAAACAAAAAGTGGTAGGATTAAATAATCTCTGCTTCTTCCTTCATCTTTTCCGACATGCCGTAATGAGAAACTGGAAATATGTGATGTGTTATATGGTAATTGTACGCATGTTGGAAATAAACTAACACCATTACCCCAATGCCCCAAATTTACATGATAGTAAGTATTAGAATATTGTTTGTTCTATAATGACTAATAAAACCCTGTATATTTGTAATTCTAAAATATAATAATTATCCACAAATATATGGCACATCATTTGATTAAAATATTTAATTATAATTACTTATTTGTATTCTTTTGCCATACACACATACACTTTGTGTCATGCGTGGGGTAAAGGATTTTGCAGATTGTCAAAAAAATACCTTTTTCAATTAAATAAGTTTCCACATAATGTATAGAAGGGGTCCCCAAACTTTTTGACTCGGTAGCTGCATTGTGTTAAAACACAATGCAGCCTAAATACACATATTTATATATATATATATTATATATATATTTATATATATAAATATACATATATATATATATATATATATATATATACATATATATATATATATATATATATATGATATATATAAATATACATACATATATATATATTATACATATATATATATATATATATATATATATATATATATATATATATATATATTATATATATATAAATATACATACCGGTACATATATATATATATATTATACATATATATATATATATATTATACATACACTACCGTTCAAAAGTTTGGGGTCACCCAAACAATTTTGTGTTTTCCATGAAAAGTCACACTTATTCACCACCATACATTGTGAAATGAATAGAAAATAGAGTCAAGACATTGACAAAGTTAGAAATAATGATTTGTATTTGAAAAAAGATTGTTTTTACATCAAACTTTGCTTTCGTCAAAGAATCCTCCATTTGCAGCAATTACAGCATTGCAGACCTTTGGCATTCTAGCTGTTAATTTGTTGAGGTAATCTGGAGAAATTGCACCCCACGCTTCTAGAAGCAGCTCCCACAAGTTGGATTGGTTGGATGGGCACTTCTTGCGTACCATACGGTCAAGCTGCTCCCACAACAGCTCAATGGGGTTCAGATCTGGTGACTGCGCTGGCCACTCCATTACCGATAGAATCCCAGCTGCCTGCTTCTTCTCTAAATAGTTCTTGCACAATTTGGAAGTGTGTTTTGGGTCATTGTCCTGTTGTAGGATGAAATTGGCTCCAATCAAGCTCTGTCCACTGGGTATGGCATGGCGTTGCAAAATGGAGTGATAGCCTTCCTTATTCAGAATCCCTTTTACCCTGTACAAATCTCCCACCTTACCAGCACCAAAGCAACCCCAGACCATCACATGACCTCCACCATGCTTAACAGATGGCGTCAGGCATTCTTCCAGCATCTTTTCAGTTGATCTGCGTCTCACAAACGTTCTTCTTTGTGATCCAAACACCTCAGAATTGGATTCATCCATCCACAACACTTTTTTCCAGTCTTCCTCTGTCCAATGTCTGTGTTCTTTTGCCCATCTTAATCTTTTTCTTTTATTGGCCAGTCTCAGATATGGCTTTTTCTTTGCCACTCTGCCATGAAGCCCGGAATCCCGCAGCCGCCTCTTCACTGTAGATGTTGACACTGGTGTTTTGCGGGTACTATTTCATGAAGATGCCAGTTGGGGACCTGTGAGGCGTCTGTTTCTCAAACTAGAGACTCTAATGTACTTATCTTCTTGCTCAGTTGTGCAACGCGGCTTCCCACTTCTTTTTCTACTCTGGTTAGAGCCTGTTTGTGCTGTCCTCTGAAGGGAGTAGTACACACCGTTGTAGGAAATCTTCAATTTCTTAGCAATTTCTCGCATGGAATAGCCTTCATTTCTAAGAACAAGAATAGACTGTCGAGTTTCAGATGAAAGTTCACTTTTTCTGGCCATTTTGAGCGTTTAATTGACCCCACAAATGTGGTGGTCCAGAAACTCAATCTGCTCAAAGGAAGGTCCGTTTTGTAGCTTCTGTCACGAGCTAAACTGTTTTCAGATGTGTGAACATGATTGCACAAGGGTTTTCTAATCATCAATTAGCCTTCTGAGCCAATGAGCAAACACATTGTACCATTAGAACACTGGAGTGATAGTTGCTGGAAATGGGCCTCTATGTAGATATTGCACCAAAAACCAGACATTTGCAGCTAGAATAGTCATTTACCACATTAGCAATGTATAGAGTGTATTTCTTTAAAGTTAAGACTAGTTTAAAGTTATCTTCATTGAAAAGTACAGTGCTTTTCCTTCAAAAATAAGGACATTTCAATGTGACCCCAAACTTTTGAACGGTAGTATATATATATATATATATATATATATATATATATATATATATATATATATTATACATATATATATATATATATGTATATATATATGTATATATATATATTTATATATATTATACATATATATATATATATATTATACATATATATATGTATATATATATGTATATATATATATTATACATATATATATATATATATATATGTATATATATATATGTATTATACATATATATATATATATATATATATATATATATTCCTCGCGCACTAATTGACTGAAAGAGCGATGCGTGCACTTTTTGTGCGCTCGCCCGACACTGCGGCACGAGCGCGATGATGGAGCTTCGAGGCTTCGGGGTAGACTAATGTTGGGTTGTGCATGGTTGAATGTATGTATGTATGTGTATGCTTGCTTTTGTGCTCCTATATTGTGTTTGTCATATCGCGTTTTTGTGCTTGCCACCATGTCTCAGCATTCCATGCATATACTGACCTCTGGACCCCCTGCCAAAAGCTTCTTCTAGCTTATCTGGGGGACCCTTTCACTTACCACCATCCTTAAATGGATATTCACTTCTGTTGTAATTTGTAATATGGTATTGTGAATAAACTTGAAACTTGAATGTCACGTTATCGATGGGAAAATGCATTTTTAGACAGTATGATTTGCCTGAGCAGCTAGGAGACACAGAGAGTAACAAGCGGTAGAAAATGTATTAGAAAGGACAGATTCTAAAAAAAAATTTGAAAAAAAAAAACACTTTTGTTTTTAAAACTTGGGACTTCCTTCAGGCTGGATTTGACGCTGGCGGACCGTATCTGGCCCTCGGGTCGTATTTTGGGTACCACTGATGTAAAGCAAAGCATTGTACGTACATATTGATTGTCTTTGGCTAGTTTAATGAACTGTGAGGACACCCCTGCATAGGTGGGATTGAGATACTATAAATGTTGGTATCATTCCGACACCCAGTGACTATACAGATACAAAATATGACAACTATCTGCACCATAATTAAACACCAACACAAATATGACAACTATCTGCACCATAATTAAACACCAACACAAATATGACAACTATCTGCACCATAATTAAACACCAACACAAATATGACAACTATCTGCACCATAATTAAACACCAACACAAAGTACATGATTTTTTTCTTTTTTTTAAAAATAAACTGAAACATATGGATCTCATCACGCGTTGCATCAAACCAATACTGACACTAAAACGGTATCGCTAATATTGGTATATTGGATTGATTCGACACAAACTCAGCAGCGTACGAATGATCGATCGTGTGCTGTCACCTTTATGCACTGAACCGTATAGTGTAACTATGCACATAAATATCACATTTACTAACCAACAGTGTACACGACAGCACATACGTATCCCTAACCTATACTCACAATGGTCATATAAAGCAGGAAAATAACATAGAAATGAATCAAATACATTTGACGAGTAAAAGGGCTGTACCGTACTTACCTTGGCTTTTGACTCCCCAGCCGGTCTGTATTACGGTAATATTAGAAATGGATTGTTACATGTATTTTTGTTAACATTCCCAACCTGGTTTCATTAGAACTACACCTTTAGATGTAGATATGAAAATAAGAAATACAGCTGCTTAATAAAATGGCTGGAATATATATAAAATTGTTTTCTCACCACTCGGTGAATTAGAGCAAGTCCTCCCCCTAAAATGTGCAGTGTCAACCTTAACGCCAATTTATGAATACATTTTAAGAATCTACTGTAAACCTATATATGATGCGGTTCGGCTATTTTTTACTTGCGCAGGATACAATTAAAGAACATTAAGGGGGATATTTTGCGGGGTAATAATTTTTTTTTAAAAAGCGCTTCATTTACGGACTGACTCATTAGCATATTTGCTAATGTCACTAACATGTCACATTGCAATTTTAGAGCAAAAGTCCAGTATCTTCCTAGCTTGTTGGATATAAATTGAGGAAATAGTGGCAAGAGTTGAATTGCACTATTAGACATTCTAATATAATTGAATGTCTTTAAAAACAGCTTGAATAGCAAAAATCAAAATATTTGACAAAATAGGTAGCTCACCTGACACACCGCCATTTTGAGAAGAGTCGTGTCCTGGGATAGTCACGTGACAACCACCCCTAAATGTTCCTATATGTCTGAGGTGTCAAACATTTCCTATCACTTACACTATATATACTTTTTTTTTAATTAAAGGCATCCATTTTTAAAAATACGTTTTTAGGCCATCACCATACAACCAGAATAAGCTAGAATAGACAAAAAGTCACCCCAAGAGTTGTATTGAACCGCTAGATGCCCAAACATTCACACCCCTACAAAATAAATCACAAATAAATCAACATCACTTACAAATAGGGCGATGAGCGAAAATGGAGGGGAGAACCACAAGGATGTTGCCCTCAAACATGTGATTTCTTTATAAAATCTAAGTGTTGCTCTCCCTTTTTTTTTTTTTTATCTAAGTGCTTGCTGGCACTTACACCTTTTTTAGGCCCTATGGTGACTTATTTTGCAGTGGTATTCAATGTTCGGCTGTACAATAAATGTGTGTACAAAAATCGGGGCAAAATTTCCATCGAAAAACCGAATATGAAAAGCGGTACTGCCACTGTACGTGACAATGCAAATTAATGTAATATCTTATATTAGCTTATTAATGAATTTTGATTTACATTATGTTGAGGGCCAATAAAAAAGTGAATGGTGGATGAATTTTAGATACCTGAAATAAAAATAAAATAAAAACAAATAAAAGTATGTCCAATTTTCTCACATTTTAAATGTAATGGTTTGAAATGCTTCTTTGGTCCACTCTGGCAGACACTGCAGTACAACATTTCATGGCACCACAATGTATTTGTATTTGTACAGCACAAAAGAGTCTCTTAAAACCCTTTTGGTTACAAAAATCAATCAAGGTTTGACAGTCGTTTCAATTTTATTTACATAATGTCAACAAAAAAAGGCTGCCTTTGAATATCAAACATGCCCCAAATCAGCACATGCTCCTTTTCACATGAACAATTTTCATCCAATCTTCACCACATGACAGGTTTTGTCACAACAGTGCAGAGAATAATCAATATTTAGAGCAATGCTTCATGATCAAATTGCTATTAAAATGTTTTCCTGCTGAAAAAATTAAAAGGGGAAAAAAAAATCCTTATTTTTATGAAGGCGATGTACTATTTCAGGAATATTGTGTGGATGGTCCAAGATAAAATACTCACAAATTTACATGTGTACATGAAGTATAGAAATTGTGGTAATTCAAAAAAAGTCTGCTGCGGAGGGACGTCTTTTTTTAGGTGTGCTGTTTGGTGCACTGAGAGCCCTCTTTCTGTTGATCTTGGCGGTCTTCTTGATGCTGGCGGAGAGCGGCTTGGGAGAAGCCTTTAAAACCCCGAACTTTGGTTTCTGTTTCGGGTCAAAAGGGACTTTTGATGACCCTTCAGGGCTCAGTAACAGGCTGCGATCGTTCTTCTTGAACTCTAACATAAAATAGAAAAAAAAAGTGAATGGTCAAGCATCTTCCATACAAAAATCATCGCTAAATGATGTCATTAGGTCAGCATCATTGGCCATGACACACATGCTATTGTGCATGTAATTGTAATGGACTCTGGAGGATAGAGAACAATTGTTAAATGATTAAAACAAATATCTAAAGAAAAACAAATATGTTTAGAAATGAAGAAGTGTCGCAATACGATTTTTCACTTCCGAAACAATATGTGCGCCTTTATTACCGGTCAATACAGATATTAATTTGATAGGATAGCATAAGAAATCATAGGACATACTTGTATTATATTGTAGTGTGGAATCTTAGAAAAACTTTGATCAAGATATATTATTTAAACAGAACAATGGAAGTTGGACAAACACTAACCTAATGACAGACTTATGCTGTCTTTTTTTTTATATTGAAATGGAATGGTAATTAGTTTTTTGGCAACACCTAAGTGTCACAATAATTCATTGAGTTAAGATCATGACAAGAGCTGGGCACCAAACCCAGTTCAATACGTAAACCCTTAACACGCCCATTAGAATGCTAGTCTAGCCAGTAGCCACAACAACACAGCAGTTCCTCATTATGCACATTGCAATGACTGGTCACATTATGCTTTTTTTTTTCTCTACATTTAAAACATTTCCTTGTGGTCTACATAACATGTAATGGAGGTGCTTGGGTCGACATGTTGCATAGAATGTTTTACAGACCGTTTTAAGCTGATTCAGGATATGCCGTTTTGGGGGGATGGTTTTATCTAAGTGCCTCCACTTTGATAGTTTCTTCTTACCGTCATCTTTGTTGTAGTTTTTAGAGCTTCCATAGTAAGTCTATTGACGGATTAAGATCCAACTATATGCTACTTTGTATTAAAAATGGCAAAAGCGGAGGATGCATGTGCATGTATGAGCCTGTCTACCCCACAGCAAGAAGATAGCAAAAAAGGAGCTTATTGAATACATCGTTGAACTGCAATAGTGGACTAGCGCAAAGCAGTTGAGGTAAATTTCTACCATTGGTATCTGCTGATGTCACACTTTGGAAAAAACATCACAAATGGGGAAAATTCCCAACGGCTCATTTCCCGGAATTATGAAGGAATGATTCCCGTGCGCGGCCACCGCTGCTGCTCCCCTCACCTCCCAGGGGGTGATCAAGGGTGACGGGTCAAATGCAGAGAATAATTTCGCCACACATTGTGTGTGTGACAATCATTGGTACTTTAAGTACTTTACTTTAACATATAGGGGGGAAATATATGCCCGTAAGCCTGTATGTTGACGTGTCATTGAATTGACAAGGCACAATATA
>NC_084578.2:29762500-29802500 GCF_033978685.3 Nerophis lumbriciformis
AGATAACGAGTTCAAACAGGTGCCATTAATACAGGTAACGAGTGAAGGACAGAAGAGTTTCTTAAAGAAGAAGTTACAGGTCTGTGAGAGGCAGAGATCTTCCTTGTTTGAAGTGACCAAATACTTATTTTTCACCATAATTTCCAAATAAATTCTTTAAAATTCCTACAATGTGAATTCCTGGATTTTTTTTCCACATTCTGTCTCTCACAGTTGAAGTGTACATATGATGAAAATTACAGACCTCTGTCATCATTTTAAGTGGGAGAACTTGCACAATCGGTGGCTGACTAAATACTTTTTTGCCCCACTGTATGTATGTATGTATGTATATATATATATATATATATATATATATATATATATATATATATATATATATATATATATATATATATATATATATATATATATATATATATATAGTAACTGCTGATGTAGTTCTGTTGTAATTGTTAAAAAATGTTTTTAAAAAAGGGCAAATACCGATATACGTCAAAATACCAAATATCTGCTCCAATAATTGGCCAATCTCTTCTGTGAACCGAATTGGCAGAAACGACACACCTTGTGCGCTTACAACGACTAGGAATTATTGATAACATGTTTGTTTACTTGGGTTCTACGTTAGTTGTTGTGTGGTTTAGAACCCAATACCGGGGTTTTAAAAGAGTAAAGATATACCTTATTGCCAAGTTGTGTGTTTTGGGGGCTTCCTTTAGCCCTGTAGAAGAGTGGTGTCGGAGCTTTGGCATTGGCCTGAAATGTGATAAAGTCACATGATGAGGTCTTCACCTTTAACTTCTGGGGCTTATTAGCCATCTGAGGTGTGGAGAAACCATCCCTTCCCTGAAGTAAAGAACGTTTTTCAGTGGGCAGGTGATCTGACAACGATATTAGGGATGTAACGATATAAAAAGTTCATATCACGGTTGTTGTAACCCATTTTATCACTGTTATTACTACGATATTGTTCATATATATGATCAAAAAGTACTTATACTAACTTTGAAATCTTTTTACCAAGTTTTATTTATTAAATTAAATTAAAAAAGACAATATACCTTCTTGGCAGAACAAACTTTAAAGGTGACCATGATAAAATGTGTCTTTTCTGACTTATAAATGATGTTACAATGTTGTATACTTTCGTTAAACAATGCCAAAGCGTCAAACTATAAGGTTCATGCTTTTGGGCGTAAACTTGATACAGTTATGAATGCCTGGGCCAAGTCTTTATTCACAGCTGGGAATCAGTGACGTCACTGATTGATGGATGTACTTATGTGGGAATTACTAATATGTAGCCAGCACAGCTCATCCCCCTCATGCTTCACAGACAGAGATTGTAAAGGCTGCTGCTTGGGTCTTGTTATTAACTCTCATCTAATGTCCTCCCAGACTTCCACTTTCTTTGATGTCTATAAAATAAATATTGCCATGTTTATCAATCTTTACGATATTTTACACAAGAAGAAACTTAAGTGTAAAGAGACGGTGACATTATGACTTAAGAAACAAAGAGAAGGTAGAAGAAAGTATTATTTTCATCTAATCTTGGCATGTGCATAATTACACCGACGTGCCAAATGCAATGAGATAAAGGCTTCCAGAGCAGCTTTTTTAAATGCAGGTGTATTGTGACCGGGGGAATCTATATATATTTGTAAAGTTTATTTTCGACCGTGTCTGGGAAAAAAAATTGTGGTGATGTTCGTCTTCAAGATATATATTTAACAGTTTACTTTTTTTTATTTTATTTTTTATATAAATTAATACTTTGGGAGGGCGAGTGTGGTTTCCTTGGCAATCTGGGAGGGCTTACATAAACACCTTGCAGACACATGAAGAAAAGTAAATTATAAATGTGAGTGTGGAACCACATTTACATACACTACATTTCTAGACCACAGGAAAGTGTTTAAATGTAGATTAAATCAACAAAAAATCTCCTTTGAATATTGTTCTGGCTTCTTAAGAGCCAAAATACTTTTGAGTGTTTAAAAGTGTTCCGTTTTACTTTGTAAAGGTTTTAGAGTATTTTTAATGATAAAGGCAAAAGGAGTTTGGAACGTCCAGTTTGTGTGACGTCAGATGCGCGTTCACCTCCTGTTGTAGACACCTCCGTGTCATATTCCTACAGATCTATCACAATTGAATATCTGTTTTTCTACAAGGTTAGATTGGAGAATGTTGTTTCTTAATGGGGAAATACGTTAATGTCTCTTTCATACATGTTAGCATTTAAGCTAGCCAGTAAGCTAGCTTGCTTCTCAATGAAATGTGTCACAGTGTAGTTATCAACCACGGTTTTTACAATCATTTGGACATAAAACAATAATACTAACCATCAAAAGTTTTACCGCGATTTATCAGTAAAACCATTTATCGTTACACCCCTATAACATAAATCAGAATAACTATGACTCACTCTGCCTTTAAAACTCACCTTAATCTTCCTGATACCAGCTGGTCCTTTTGCAACGTTGTTGACTGGTGTGGCAGTCTCGAGCTCATCCGCCTCAAACTCAAACACCACAGGTATCTTCTTTTTCTTCTTGTTCGGCTTCCCAGAGAAAGAGAACGCCTCATCACCAACCATGGGCTCATCTACATGCCAATTCAATAGCTGAGTTTCATCTTTGACTTCCTCCACCTGGGCTGATGGTTGGGTGTTCTTCAGAGAACTTGCAACGTGATGATCAGAGGACATCGATTCAACATCCAATAACTGAGACTTGCCTAACATGGCAATCTCCTTTTTGGCTTGAACAGAAGTTGTAGATTTATTTCGCCTCCTTTGTCTTTTTTTCTTTGAAGATGCAGGACTTCCATCGGTAGGACTTTGACTTGTAGAATGTAAAAGTTCAGGGGTCTTTTCTTCAGGTGTATGATCTGTTTTCTCTAGAATTGGTTCCTGCTTGTTTGTCTTTGCCTCCTCTCTCACTGCTGCAAGCTCTGCCTTTGTAGCAGATTCATAACTTGGAGTTTTATCCACAAGTTTCTTTCTCTTATTCTTCTTAGCCGAGGCGGTAGTGTCAGTCATGCAATCATCTTTCGAATCTTTACATGGTATTGATTTAGTCTGTATTGTGCTTAGCTGTGAATGACCATCATCATCTTTGACTTTCTCAGCTTTCAGGCCCTTCTTTTTCCTCTTAGCAGGATTTATAGGCTGCGATTGAGCTTCATTCAACATTGAGTTTTCTGACATCTCATAGTCTACTGGATTTTCCACCGTGTCACTTTGTGATTTTAACTTTGCGTCTGTCTTCACAGAGACCACAACATTGGGTTTGGATGAGTTCTCTTGCTCTGTTATTCCTGTGCCAATGCCCTGAGTAGTGCAAGTCTGAGGCTTTGCTAGCTCTTCCACTTTCAGCTCCAATACTTTCATTTTTTTGTTCATCTTTTTCTTTTTTGGCTTATCCTTGTTGATTATGCAACAATTTGGTTTGTCTGCTTCACCCAAGCCAGAAACAAATGGCTGCATCTTTGCTTCATCTTCAGACCCATTTAATCTAATCTTACTTTGAGTTGAAAATTCAGCATGTTCCTCATTGGTGCTTTTGGCGTTTGGATCACCGCTTGCACATTCATCACGACACGCCTTCCTTTTTTTCTTCTTTTGCTTTTTTAAAACAACAGGGTTTGTCGGCTCCATGCCATCTTTACTTGAGGCCTCGCTTTGCTTGGGTTTAGAGGTGTTCTTTCCTGAAGAAAAGGAACAAAAAATAATCTAAATAATTTGTAAATTGCTTCTATGACAGTATATGAAGAAATCAGGGATGCACAATATTTGTTTTTCAAGCTGATGCCGATTACTTTCTGCTTTTCAAGACCAGTTCTGATAACTTACAATGTACTGTAAGTATTGTAACCAGAGGTGTTTGAATCCAATACTGATAGCAGTCCAATATCACCAAAACAATTAAGTATTAAGGCTCCTCTCTGAGCTGCCACCTTAGGAGTTTGCGCGTCCCAAAGATCCTAGGAGATACGTTGTCCGGGGGCTTCTATGCCCCCTGGTAGGGTCTCCCAAGACAAACAGGTCCTCGGTGAGGGATCAGACAAAGAGCAGCTCGAAGACTTCTATGAGAGAGAGACTCCGATTTCCCTCGCCCGGATTCGGACGCGGGTCACCGAGGCCCCCCTCTGGAGCCAGGCCCGGAGTTGGGGCACGATGGCGAGCGCCTGGTGGCCGGGCCTGCACAGCCCGAAGAGGCAACGTGGGTCCCCCCTCCAATGGGCTCACCACTCATGGGTGCGTTGTGAGCTGAGCGGCAGCCGAAGGCAGGGCACTTGGCGGTCCGATCCTCGGCTACATAAGCTAGCTCTTGGACGTGGAATGTCACCTCACTGGAAGGGAAGGAGCCTGAGCTAGTGCGCGAGGTGGAGAAGTTCCGACTGGATATAGTCGGACTCACCTCGACGCACAGAAAGGGATCTGGAACCAGTTCTCTCGAGAGGGGCTGGTCTCGCTTCCACACTGACGTTGCATGCAATGAGAGGCAACGGGCTGGGGTAGAAATTCTTGTTGCCCCCCGGCTCAAAGCCTGCACGTTGGAGTTAAACCCGGTGGACGAGAGGGTAGCTTCTCTCCGCCTTCGGGTGGGGGGACTGGTCCTGACTGTTTGTGCTTATGCACCAAACGGCAGTTCAGAGTACCCACCCTTTTTGGATACACTCGAGGGAGTACTGGAAAGTGCTCCACCCAAGGATTCCCTTGTCCTACTGGGGAACTTCAACGCTCATGTTGGCAACAACAGTGAAACCCGGAGAGGCGTGATTGGGAAGAATGGCCGCCCGGATCTGAACCCGAGTGGTGTTTTGTTATTGGACTTTTGTGCTCGTCACAGATTGTCCATAACAAACACCATGTTCAAACATAAGGGTGTCCATTATGTGCACTTGGCACCAGGACACCCGAGGCCGCACTTCAATGATCGACTTTGTAGTTGTGTCATTGAATTTGCGGCCTCATGTTTTGGACACTCAGGTGAAGAGAGGGGCGGAACTTTCTACCGATCACCAACTGGTGGTGAGTTGGCTGGGGGAGGATGCCGGACAGACCTGGCAGATCCAAACACATTGTGAGGGTCTGCCGGGAAAGTCTAGCAGAGTCTCCTGTCAGAGAGAGTTTCAATTCCCACCTCCGGAATAACTTTGAACATGTCACGAGGGAGGTGCTGGACATTGAGTCCGAGTGGTATGGCAAAGAGAAGGATCAAGATTTTAACATACATTATAGGTCGAGAAAAAACTAAGAAAAACGGAAAATATTTTCTAAAATTTTACAAAGATAAAAAAGACGGATTTCCGACTATAGACGGAAAAATCACATGCCTGATATGCATATTTAACATCTAGAAACTTGAATAGTAGAAAAGTTTACATTACCTGTGGCCAAATTAAGCACTCATGCAATCACAATATATATTAATGCAAGTACGGTAACTATTTCCCAAAGGCAATTTTTTTTATTATTGTAGTATTTTTCACCTTTGTAATTGGAATTATCCTAAATATGTAAACAAATTAAAACAATTAAATGGAGTCTCAATCTGTGTTAGCAAAATTTGCACTTCAATAAATAATGAACACCTTGAAGTGCAATTTATCCCCAGGTGGAAAAACTTGGTCGGGGGGTTTGCTCTGTTGTTGCCAATGCCATCACTGTATACTTGCACATTCGTGACTCGCTGATTGGCTCATGTTGCTCATTCAGTTTGAAGATGTAATTTTCCCACTCAGGGACATTTGGCTTTGTAATCATCTTTTTCCCCTTTAACTTTTGTTACTGAGCAGTGCTTCTCACTAGCGAGTCATGACTAGTGAGGCAATGTAATTTTTTTTTAGTGGTGACATTTTGCTACCTGGAAGGGGATGAAAAAACATCTTAGCTAGTGTTGACATTATTTGGGAACACTGACAGTTAGCAATTAAATAGTGGATGAATGAACATAATATTGATGGTGTCGGCCTCACAGCCTGCTCTCTTTCCTCTCTCTCTCTCGCTACCACACTCTAAGCTGGTGAAAGACGCTGTGTTGTGCTTTCAAAATAAAAGCAAGTATACCATCCATCCATCCATTTTCTACCACTTATCCCTTTTCGGGGTCGCGGGGGGTGCTGGAGCCTATCTCAGCTACAATCGGGCGGTAAGCGGGGTACAACCTGGAAAAGTCGCCACCTCATCGCAGGGTCAACACAGATAGACAACATTCACACACTAGGGCCAATTTAGTTTTGCCAATCAACTTATCCCCAGGTGCATGTCTTTGGAAGTGGGAGGAAACCGGAGTACCCAGCGGGAACCCACGCAGTCACGGGGAGAACATGCAAACTCCACACAGAAGGTCCCAAGCGCAGGATCGAACCCAGGACCTTCGTATTGTGAGGCAGACGCATCAACCCCTGGTCCACAGTGCTGCCCTCCATGGCATATTTTTTGGGAGGGACAAATGAGTCGTTCTCTAATATTGGGGTGGACAGTTCCTACGCTTAAGTCTGTAAATATAAAATGAACTTGCTGTTTTTATGTCAAGTTTGTTACGCTAAAATCTTACTTGTCAATAATTTTAGCAAGTTTAAAATCATCGCAATGCTAATTTAAGTTAGCTTGTCAATGGGACCACCCATCGTATTAAGCTGGCCCAGCATTAAGCTAGCAGCGTAAGAGCCAACCATAATCTTGTATATATAATTTATTATTTTCAGTTCATAGCAAACCGTATTGTTGATATAACATGATTCCTACATGCATGTGCACTTATGTATATTAATATACTTTTCTTTGTGTGCATAGTTCTATAGTACCTTCATTGTGGAGACTACCAATAAACAACCTCAAGTAAAAAAATGTTTACCTCTCTTATTTAAGTAAAGGGCAGCCTTTGTTACATTGTAGTAATAAAATAAGCAACAATTGAAAATGGAGCAAAAAAAATAATGTAACAAGAAAGGTATATTGATCTGAATCATTAAAAGATTTGTCATTAAATATATGTATAAGCCTTTTTAAACATACGTCATTGCCAATTATGAAAATATTATACAATGATCTCAATTTAACACTGCCCTTACCACGCCCCCACAGTCACAAATTATTATTCACATGCGTTTATTTTGTAGGGTATAGCAAAGCAGACATTGTTTTGCATAACACAAGTAGTCACCATGAGCAATATTCAAAAAAGCTTTTGTGGGCAATTGGCATGCATTCAAGATGATTTCAATATATTATTAGCTTATTAAATGTATTTTTTTCACAGCTGTTTAGCTTATAAAATAATTTAAGAGGTATTATTAAAAATATGAGATAATATTGCGTATGCAGCGTGCCTGCGCACAATCTAAACATTTGCAACAACTCCAACTGTGTTATAAACTCCCAAAGTCTAAATGCATTGAAAAAAAGAAATGCAATCGTTTCCTAAATTTTAATCATGGATTTATTTAAAGGTACGATTATCAACTTATTCATGACAAAGCCAGGAACAAAACAAGGAATGGTATCGGGGATGCCTTTGAAAGATGGAGACGACTGAAGGCGGCGAAGATTTTTTCATCTGACGCCAAACTCTCTAATTTATAGGTAAGTTAGGCATTTAAGTTTCCTTATTACTTGTAGTAAATGAAAATGGACATTTCATGTGTAAACTATATTGTCCAATACAGTCTATGATCTTATCTAACAAAGCTAGGATGTTCGTGCAACGAATGCTTAGCATGCTAGCCCGGTCAATGACACATCAACATACAGGCTAACGGGGGAAATACATTATATGCCCGTTAGCCTGTATGTTGATGTGTATTCGAACTGACAGGGAAAAGTATATTTTCGACAAATAAAACCTAACCTACAGTGCCTATTTTGTTCTCAATATGCAGATGTGGTGAGGCAATGTTGTCCAACAATAGCAAGGCTATACAAAGAGGTTAACTAGGTCTTCCAAAATGTATGCGATTTTGTTATTCTTAAAGCCAGACCTGTCTTTATTTCCGCACCTGACGGTTTTGGCCAAAACTGTTGCCTTCCTCAGAGTTTGTCACGGCTAATTGCGGTTTCTGGTACTGTATGTGCATCAGGCACATATGAGGTGGTATTTGCTTGGCACAATACAATGCATTACTTGTAATGATTTTCTACTTTGTGTATTGACATGGTAGTAGGCTATATGATTTATGCTTAACGTGGTTTTTGCGTACGGTGAGTTGGCTCATAGAATCGCAGTCTGCACTGAAAGATGGTGATGTGCGTACATGGAAGAGAATGCAGTGCATCAGGTTGGATGCAACATGGAGTCATGCTGAACGAAATGTGGCTTTAATTTTACTGTTGGCCTTGACTTGCCATCAAAGTAGGCCTATGCAATATAGAATATATTATTTATAATTATTTTGATGGTGGTCCGTCTGGTCAAACTAGACATTTTAGCAGGGTAATGCCAACAATCTGTCCCGTCTCCCGACAAAAATATTGCTGCGTAACTTCACAAATACATTTATCTAATCGACATCAGTAAAATGTGGCATAATTACTCAGTAAACCATCTTGCAAGAAGCATAAACAAGAGAAACCTACAGCGTAGGACTCGTCGATTGCCATTTGAAGTTCCTTGTAGTAGGATTCGGATTCGGCTGCGTATCTGGCAACCTCAGTCATGGAGAGTGGGAGAGGACTACAGAATTTTTACCGTGATTGCAGTACCATTTCTGGCCACATATATGGCGTCTTTAACTATATACTGTGCTGCAATTCATACTTTATCTTTAGCCTAAAAAATACTTTTCACTGACAGAGTCAAAGACACACCTTCCAACCTACAGTATTTTCATAGCTGCCAATATTTGTTTTTTAGTAGTTTTATAGCTTTACAAATGAATTAGATTCAAATGCGCTATGACCAACTATGCAATTTAGGACGATATAATTGGGATCCCCACTGTCCTAAGAATATACAATCCAATAATAAAGATTCAAAATTCAATAGAATATTTTTTCTTTGAGATTTCTCTTCTTGAGTTGTTTACCTTGCCACTGTAGCCACGGCACTGCAATACTGTATAAATAAAATTGTATTTGCATGTCTTCCCCATGCCTGCACATATGACAAAGTACTGTTACTTTATTATTCTTACCTGATTCCATTTCAATACGACGCCTTTTCTTCATCTTCTTTCTGCTGGCAAACATGTCATCATCTTCATCTGTGGAGACTTCTTCTGGATATTCATCCTGGGGAAAGATGCCTGACAGCAAAACGAAGGCAGAAAATGAGAAAAAGTGCACATACCGTAATATGAAAACAAAGAAAATATGCTGAGATACCAAACAACAACAAAAAATGTACCTTCGCTGAGATCCCGCAGCCTGTCATTAAAGAGATAAAAAATGGGTTGAAAAAAACATTTGGAAAAATGCATGTATTATAAAATACCTGGCAGTAAAACAAAGATCTAATAGTTTGTTTTACTTTTAGTTGTCTATCTGTGTAAGTAACAGGGCTGTCTTTTTTGTTTTCGATTTTGTCAATATGTCAGGTGGCTTAAAGCGCTAACTTGTATTAAAAATCAGGTCTGAGTAAATTTGACCCAAAATTCTACGGTTTTTAATATCCTAACACATTAATATTTCAACTAACGAACTCAAAGAAGAGAAATATAACCTTAATGGAAAATGTAATTTAAAACATTACAACACTTAAGACCTTTAGAGCATAACCATACGTGGAATTAAATGATTTAATCTATTAAGGAAATCAAGCAAAGCACTAATATGATTCACTTAAACTGTTCAAATTACAAGTGTTCACAAAGCACAAAGAATAATTATGATAACCACTTTGAGCCTTTAAAAAAAAAAAAAGAAAGATTATTCATGTATTTAATCTTTACTTAGAGTATATGTATTTATTTATTTATTGTTCACGTACAAACAGAACAAATAAATTGGATAAAACCGCTATACTATGAAAAGTGGTAGGAATAAATAAGCGTTGCTTCTTCCTACTCCTTTTCGGACGTGCTGTAATGAAACAACTGGAAATATATGATGCACTACATTGTAATTGTATTTTATGCATGTTCTAAATAAACTGAAACTGAACAATTGGTTCTCTGACCAAGCTCGTAACTCAAAACACTCGTACCTCAAATAATTCTCATCGCAACAGCAACTAGTGGTGGGGAGGCTTGTAACTCAAAATGCTGGTAAGTCGAGGTACCACTGTAATTTGACTAGCGTGGGCTCATTCTGATCAATAAAAAACAGTCCATCAACATGAGAGTAGCAAGAGGATTGTATAAAACAGGGTGTCTAAACTTAGAAAATTAGTGTATCATCTAATAATAAGAGTCAATAATGAATTTATTTCAAAACAATAAACTGTAGAATTAATCTGTCCCCAGGGCTCCACTTTAGACAACCTAATGTGAGAGAAGTATGCAGCAAATAATAACTGTCTCATAAGTGTGACATAATAGAAACAAATAGAATTGCGTCAGTGTCAATGTATTGATAATGAAAGGAGCTGGTCATTTGATAAATAGCTATGCTAGTTAATTGAAAGAACCAAAAAGGTTCTAAACTTACACTTTGATGATTTTGTAGAGTCTCTGTCTGTTGTAGCTGGGTGTGTGGCTGTGGCTTGACATCTCCAGCAGCTTGTCAGCAAGAGCTGCATAGTCAAACTGAAAGATAAAATGTAGTACAATTCAAGATCCGGTGTTCATAAGCAGCTGGTTACATTTAAAATTGGACCGCCACAGAAAATGGATGGGTAGACAGAAAGATTTGGCATCTTCGAAATCAGCACACACATCATGAATGTATGTGTTAAGACGCATGAACGATTGCTACTAGAAAAGTGCACAATTGAATAGCTTAGTTGCTCAGACAGCAAAGTGTTTGCATAAGCTTAGATTGGAGTAGGAAGTTTCTTAATGGGAAAAAACAATGTCTCTTGTTTTCATGTTAGCATATAAGATACAAGATGGCTTGATGAGTTCGTGAAAATGCAATTGTGAATCTAAATTTTTTGATAATTTAAATTTAAAACTGAAGATTACTGTGTTTAATAACTTTTTTTATATCAAACATGTTAATTTTGCTTGTCAGCAAAAACGACATTTTGCGGTAAACCAAGTATCAGCAGTGTACTGAATACTAAGACTTTACTTAAGTTAACAGTAACTTCCATCCATCGATTTTCTACCACTTGTCCCTTTTAGGGTCGCGGGGGGTGCTGCAGCATATCTGAGCTGCATTCGGGCGGAAAGCGGGGTACACCCTGGACAAGTCGCCATCTCATCGCAGGGTCAACACTTAACACATTCAAATGGTAAATTTCCTAGTATTCCGTGACTACTCGTTTTGCAGGACATTTATTAACTCAAAGAAATGTTATCTAATGAAGACATTGAAGTGCATTTTGAATTTGAGGCAATGCAAAATAACATGTGCCAACATAAATCACGTTCAATTATTTTAGGAACGTGTTTTAGCCACAAATTGTGAGAGGGCTTTTTGCTACCCGCACGCAAGTGAATCATGCGCATGCAATATTGTAACATTTATACGTCAGAAAAGAGGAATATCCTAAAAGGTCCCCTTTAATTCAGACAGCACGTTCGTAACAACAAAGGTCGTAAACCTGAGGACTGTACTTATGATCATATATATTACTCATATTGCAAAATACAACACAATTTCGTAGGCATTCTGAATAATACAAAAGTCCACCTGTAAAACTGGTGCAGCTTTGTCATCATCGTATAGTTCTGTGTCTGAGTCACCTGACTGTCGGTCAATATCGCCATCTCCATGGCATGATTTCTGACCTAAAAACCAAAAGGCACCAGCAAAGAAAACAAGATAAAATCATTGTATGAAAACAGTCAACTGTGGATTTGTTCATGACGTGTTTGCAGCAAAAGTCTCCTGAGCCATCCCAGGATTTATTTATTTGAAAAATGATTCAAATCCCTGCAAATGTTTTGATTGTCAGGCCTGGTCCATGATCTTTAGGCAATCCTGCAAATTTAAATGAGAATGAAGGAAGAGCTTCAGACAGGAAAAATACTAGTGTTGTCTGGGTCAAGCACATTTGTGTCATCTGATCAAAGGACACCAGACTGGTACACACAATTATTTTAGGTTGATCTTGCAGCCAGGTTAGTTTACAGGATTTTAGAAGCTGCCTTTTCAGGATCCAAAATGATAAACTTCACTCTTTCACTTGTGTGCAGATGTTCTACACCACCCAGATATCGATTCTGCAAGTCAGTGGTTCTAATTCTAATGTGTTCAAAGTGCGCCCCACAGCTCGCAGTTTATTCACATCCATACAACAGTGTGAGTGGCACTGAAAGCAAGATGCTGTCTTGCCCAAGGACACAACAGCAGTGACTAGGATGGCGGAAGCTGGCTTCGTACCAGTAATCCTCAGGTTTCTGGACGGCCGCACAACCATGAGGCATGCCACAGACCAAGATGAGCATTGTACATTACAAACACATTTAGGCATTCTTCAAAGGAGTTACATGTAAAAGGAAAGGGAAGCAGAATAGTGCTGAATGAACATGTACCATTCATTAACTTCGGCAGGTCTTTGCACTCCACCGCCTCTTCCCCTTCAGAGGACTGGCCTGAGTCAGAGGATTCAGTTGCTTTTATCTCCTTCATCAGGTCTTCAATGGCAAAGGGAGCCTGGTCGATGATTGTACTAAAGATGCTGTTGCAGATGGCCCGGAAAAGTGTCCGGCTGGTCAGACAATTAAAAAAAAAAAAAAGGATAAATTACGCAAAGCATCAGATGTATGACTTCATGATTTTGCACACATGTAGAGAACATGTGCAAATTTCCCTTATTGATATAAATATTTCTGGACAAAAAAGTATTCTCAAAAAATTTGTTTTGTGTTCATATTTTTAAAACATTAAATGGGTTGACATTATTTCTTATGTGAAAAATTGCTTTGGTTTTTGTACAATTTGGTTTCCGTCTGATCTTTTCGTTTTTCTGACCTTTTACAACAGATTACTAATTAAAGCAGAGGCATCAGAGTTCCATCAAGTGTTCAAAAAGTAGCAACATCAATGTAAAAAGATGGTGGGAAGAAGTTAACATTTTGTAAAAGCGCTGGAGGCAGTTGGGAGTGTCAGACTTACTTCTTGGTTTTGGCTGCTGTTTTGCAGAATGGCTCTATGAATATCAGGTTCTGGTCAGCAGTGAGCTGTGGGGGGAACCAAACATTAGATTAAGAAGGGGATCATCTTCATGTTATGTGGATAATTAGTATTTCAAGAATCCAACATGGTCTAGTATGCGAATGGTCTAGGACTGATGCTTAGCATCAATAAATAAATAAACACCTGTCTGAATATTTTAAATACATTTTTGGAAGCAACTTGAAATTTTTTGTGTATGTTGTATGACAATGACAGTAAAGCTTCTGTCTAAAATACCACTGACGTGAACAATTTTGTTTGTGCCGTTAAGACTTATTCAGAAATAAAACAATTCTGACCAGTTGTCACACAGCCCACTTGAATCAAATCTTGTTAAATGTATGTTAGTAGTGTTAAAGCTTTAATGTTTTTACCATTTTATTATTCACACACAAGAAGCTTTAATGCCTTCAGTTCAATGTTTTCTTTCTGTTATCTCATGTGACTCCATCTGAATTAGAAGATAGTATCAATGACATAAAAAGGTACCACTTGTTATAAATGTACCTCTGCTGAGCCCACAGCTGCTAGTTCAGTTAAATACAGGTCGAGGACATGTAACTGCAGACCAGTAGGTGCGTTGCTGCCACTGAGGAGGAGTTCTGTTGTCAACAGTTGTAGAAATCTCTCAACCACACTGAAAAGCAAAACATACCCTTTTCATAATTTTGCATTGATTATGATTACAATTACATAATACACAGGTAAACAGTTGTTTGTTTGTCGCCTGTCATGAATAAATCTGGACAGTCACAAAACGTTTTGGCGCTACCAGTTCGCTGTCAATCATAAATAGGGTTGGACATTGTTTTAATTTGGACGATCTCAGCTACTCTTTTTGATTCCGGTTCCCAACGGTACTCGATTCCAATTCTTTTAAAAGGCAGAATCAAAGGGTTACTATGAACTTCTCAGGGGCCTATTTTTAAGCAGCATATAATTACCAATCCTATGAATTTGAATATAAATGTTAAGTTCGTTTCTACAAAAGTTTCACTTTATTTTTGAAAACGTCAAAGAACACTTTTACACACATCGTGTGGATTATGTGTTAAAAATTGGGAATGCCCTGATCAGAATTTTATGCTGCAGATTCTGATAATCCATGAGTGAAATTGGCCGATACCGTATTCACTGTAAAATGTGTTATGTATTTACGATGGGTGCATTGACAATTTCACAACATTAACAAAATATTTAAACTTACCGTATTTTCCGCACTATAAGGCGCACCTAAAAACCACAATTTTTCTCAAAAGCTGACAGTGCGCCTAATAACCCGGTGCGCTTTATTACGATTCATTTTCATAAAGTTTCGGTCTCGCAACTTCGGTAAACAGCCGCCATCTTTTTTCCCGGTAGAACAGGAAGCGCTTCTTCTTCTACGCAAGCAACCGCCAAGGAAAGCACCCGCCCCCATAGAACAGGAAGCGCTTCACCCGCCCCCGGAAGAAGAAGAAAAAACGCGCGGATATCACCGTACGTTTCATTTCCTGTTTACATCTGTAAAGACCACAAAATGGCTCCTGCTAAGCGATCCGGTTCATAAAAAGACGCAATCTCTCCATCCGCACACGGATTACTACCGTATTTCACAGCAACTGATATTCCTGTGAACTGCACTGTGGAACGGGAGCACGTACGGTGAATATTCGCACCACAGAGAATGAGAAGTCATCCTTCACTGTGGTTCTAGCTTGCCATGCTAACTTCCACCCAGGGTGATATTCAAAAGGAAGACCTTGCCAAAAGAGACCTTTCCAGCCGGCGTCATCATAAAAGCTAACTCGAAGGGATGGATGGATGAAGAAAAGATGAGCGAGTGGTTAAGGGAAGTTTACGCGAAGAGGCCGGGTGGCTTTTTTCACACAGCTCCGAAGGCGAACACACCTTCACTAAGACGGGCAGATAGCGCCGGTCGACATACGCCGGGCAGATAGCGCCGGTCGACATACGCCAACATCTGCCAGTGGATCGTAAATGCCTGGGCAGATAGTTTCGGTCACAACTGTGGTCCGAGCTTTCCGGAAGGCAGGATTCACAGAACTGCTGCACAACAACAGCGACACTGAATCCGATGACTTCGACGAGGCGGAGCCGGCCATTTTTGGATCCCACGCTTGCGCAACTTTTCAATTCGGACACCGAAGACGAAGAATTCGAAGGATTTACGAATGAAGAATAACTTCAGAAGGTGAGCGCTATGTTTATTTTGTGTGTTGTGACATTAACGTTCGAGCAACATTATGTTGCTATTTATTGCTCTACACCATTTTGAATTTTACTATGTTTGTGATTGCACATTTGCGTACATTTTGGGACAGAGTTGTTAGAACGCTGGTTTTCAATATATTATTAAAGTTTGACTGAACTATCTGACTGTTTTTTTGACATTCACTTTAGCGCAGCGTTTTTTTGACATTCACTTTAGCGCAGCGTAGGCGCGGCTTTTAGTCCGGGGCGGCTTATTGGTGGACAAAATTATGAAATATGTAATTCATAGAAGGTGCGGCTAATAATCCGGTGCGCCTTATAGTGCGGAAAATACGGTATTCCTTATTTCTCTTTTTATTGCACATAATTGTGTAAAACAAAGTCAATAGTACACAACAAGCTTTTGATATTATTGACCACAAACTACTACTTATAAAACTGTCTGCTTATGGTTTTAAACTCTCAGCGATTAACTGGATGAAAAGCTACCTAATCAACGGACAGCAATGTGTCATGTTTAATGGAACCCTTTCAAATATCAAAACATTATATTGTGGTATTCCCCAGGGAAGTTGCCTGGGACCTTTATTATACTCAATATTTGTAAATGATATGTCATGTATTTTAAAGAATGGTTGCAGTGCAATTTACGCAGATGACACAACAATATATGCTTATGCTGATAATTGCACAGACCTGAGCAGTATACTACAAGACAAGGTCATGCAGATTTCTAAATGGGTTACAGAAAATAAGATGAAACTTAATATTTCCAAAACAAAATGTCTTATTTGCTCAAAACATGCTCAGAGAAAGGAACGCATATCAAATGTTTCTTTGGACAGAGTTCTTATTGAACAAGTTAAAGAGGCCAGGTTGCTGGGAGTTACAATAGATGAACGACTATCTTGGGCCACTCACATTAACAACATAGTAAAACAAATGAGCAGAAGCATTTCAATCATAAGAAGAAGTGCCTATTTTTTTAACTAACAACTACTAAGCAAGTTATACAATCCCTTGTATTGTCACATCTTGACTACTGCCCAGCAATCTGGTCTAATGCATTTTAAACAAGAACTAAATAAAATCCAGTTTACCCAAAACAGAGCTGCCAGACTAGCTCTCCATTGCTCATTTAGGACCGGCATTGAGATCATGCATACTGAATTGTCATGGATGAGAGTTGGTGAAAGACTAGCGTGTAGTTTGATTTTATTTTTTTTTTTAAATCTATACAAACCATAAACCTTCATATCTGTATTCTCAGCTGCTGCTTGCTAATGACTGTCACAACTATGGTACCAGGCTAGCTTCAAGAGGTGCTTTCACCCGTCTTAAACCCAAAACTGATGTTTTGAAAAAGACTGTAATGTATAGGGCAATCACTTACTGGAATCGACTTCCACAATATCTGCTATCAATCACCAGCATAGTGGGTTTTAAGAATAGACTAAGAGAAGTATTGCGGAAAGAGATTATTCTAGATTGTACCTAATGTCATGACTGTTTTTATTGACTATCTTATTGATTGTGGGACAAGCAGTAGAAAATGGATGGATGGTACTTTTTCGTCACTTATTGTTTGTCTTTGGTACACTAATGTGTATATTTTAGGCCATTGGTTCTTTGTTTTATTTTTGCAAAAATATATATATTCTATTTTTATATTGTTCTTTTTATCTTTGGTATGAACATTATTATGTAAACTCGAAGTTATTATTACTTTTTTTGGTTCTTTGTTGTTGCTATTTTTGTATTACAACATTTTATTGTTTGATCATGTTGTACTGCATTGTAACCTTTTGTTTTGTGATTGTGTGATGTTTTTTGTCTGGACCCCAGGAAGAATAGTCTCCACTGCGATGTAGACTAATGGGGATCCTTAATAAACTAAACTAAACAATGAACAAAAGCAAAAACTACCATCTACTACTATTTCAAATCCTTTTGTTTCTACCCTCAAAGTCTTTCTTTGTGAAGGAAATTATCAATTTTAAACAAAAACAAAAAAATATATATTGGAAAAATAAAAATATTGATCCAAACACTCTAGTATCTATCATATAATGATACTACACTTGGTATCAACACTACCAATTTATGTATTGCTCCCTCTTTCTTTGCGTGTAATATTATCCTTTCTAGACTCTTGTCCAGAAAGGATTTCCTGTTAAATAACTGCTTACTTTCTGCTATCACACATTTTTATCTACACTTCTTAAAACTTACAAAGCACTTATTTCTTCTATGTTTAAAGCTATCTTAGCGGCTAGCTTAACAATGAGCTTGTGTAACATGTTTAGCCTTGTTATCCAGTGGTAATTATACTTGTAAAAAACTGCAGTTTATTTAGGACATATTGTCGCTCACGCATATTATTACCATCCATCCATTTTCTACCGCTTATTCCCTTTGGGGTCGCGGGGGGGCGCTGGAGCCTATCTCAGCTACAATTGGTCGGAAGGCGGGGTACACCCTGGACAAGTCGCCACCTCATCGCAGGGCCAACACAGATAGACAGACAACATTCACACTCACATCCACACACTAGGGCCAATTTAGTGTTGCCAATCAACTTATCCCCAGGTGCATGTCTTTGGAAGTGGGAGGAAGCCGGAGTACCCGGAGGGAACCCACGCAGTCACGGGGAGGACATGCAAACTCCACACAGAAAGATCCCGAGCCCGGGATTGAACCCAAGACTACTCAGGACCTTCGTATATTATTACCGCAACGATAAATATAACTATATAACTAAATGAAAGATTTAATATAACCGAATGTTGGCCTTCCTTCTGAAGCACAATAGTAGCCTAATGGGGCTCTAAAGACGGTTTTCAGACATTTTGAATATGTAAAAACTGTGAACTGTGAATGAAAATGTTTTTTCAGCTGAGCAACATAATTGCTAAAGGATTATCAAATAATGTGTGACATCAGATAAGGACAATGCTGACTGGTTGATAGAAAAAATAGGCTCATAACCAGCGTTCTGGCTTTAGGGTCAAATGACACAAGCGTATGTGGAGTACATACAGTATTTAAGCCTTATTTTGACCTTTTGTAGGTGAAAGAAAATAAAAAATTCCAAAGTGTGCAACTCATTCGTGTTTTTAAAAATCGTTGCAGATGCATGTTGTACAGCCACCCAGCCCTGGAAAAAGAATGGTTCAAATAAATATGTCGAATGTTTAAAGTGATTACCTGGACTCCCAGGTTTTTTTCTTGAGCATCTCAAAGGTTTGCCGAAACATGAAGCGGACGAGCTGCATTAAAGGAAAACAAAAAAGACAACATTTTGGTGCGCTCAAAAGTTAGGCGTCACTTTTTCCAAAAAAGCAAACAAATGTTCATGCAGATGTCAGCTTCAGAGGACAGAGGGACAACTTCAGGATTCTGAGCTTCATGGCAGAATTGACAAAAAAAGTATTTGACTGGCCTTACAGACTGAGATGGACATTGGTCAAGACGAGAATAATGTACCGTGCTTTTCAGCTATGAAAGATCAGTCTTTAAAATCACATGTCAAATTGCTACGGACAATCAATGGCTGTCCGATAACTTAGACCGGGGGTCAGCAACCCGCGTGAGGCTCTTTAGTGCTGCCCCAGTGGCTCCCTGGAGCATTTAAAAAAAAATTATTTAAAATGGGAAAAAGATGGGGTAAAAATATAAACAAACGCAACGGTTTGTTTACATGTAAAATCTTCCACTCCTTTGTCTCATTTTGTCCACCAAAAGTTTCATGTTGTGCGTGAATGCACAAAGGTGCGCTTTGTTGATGTTATTGACTTGTGCTAATCAGGCATATTTGGTCAGTGCATGACTGCAAGCTAATCAATGCTAACATGCTATTTAGGTTAGCTGTATGTACATATTGCATCATTATGCCTCATTTGTAGGTGTATTTGAGCTCACTTAATATCCTTTACTTTTATCCTCTTTGTATATACCGTATTTTTCGGACTATAAGTCGTAGTTTTTTTTCATAGTTTGGCCGGGCTCCAGAGCGACTTATGTTTTTTTCCTCTTTTATTATGCATTTTCGGCAGGTGCGACTTATACTACGGTGTGACTTATACTCCGAAAAATACGGTAATTTAGTTTTGCATGTCTCATGACACATTATCTGTATGTAATATTGGCTGCATTTCAGATAGTTGTTTGTGTGCCATGTTGTTCCACATGGCCGTCTTCTATTGAAAGAAGACGGCCTGCAGTTTCCTTTAACTTGGACACATACATCTCTATACCTTTGGCCATTAAAAGCCAGTAATTTCCAGGAGTTATCTCACCTTCTGAATAGCCTCTGATTTACTAATGGTTTCTAATGGTGTAAAAATGTGTAGAATAAATAATACATTTCAACATTTCTGTCAACGAAGATTTGCTTCAGCCTGCAACACAGTCATTTTGATAGTAGGCTAATATAGACACTTATTTTCTTTTTAAAATCAGTGTATGAAATGTTAAGGCTGCATTTCAGCACAAGATCTAAAAATTTACAGGTGCAAAGAGTGTTTTGGTAAACAAAATTCACTAAAGATTGCTACACACTGACCTGGAAAAACTTGTCCATTCGCAGCCTGTCAATGCCGGTCCACTCTCTTTTGAACGTCTTAAAGAAGCTTTCCACATACAAGAACTCTGCAACACATTTCCATCAATGATTCCATCATGGTTGGCTTTGTTGCTTTTAGAATTATACCAAAATAAGGTTGAATGTTTGCAACTTACGTCCATTAACATCATGAAAGCTTTTGATCAGACTGGAGACAGAATTTGAAAGCACCTCCTGTAGACGAAAAGTGTGGTCGATGTTAAGATAAATATTCAATGTAACCACTCTGCAAGGAAAATACAAAATAAGCATCGGACAATAAACAATATAGACAATGGAAAATAGGACAATACATCTAAAACTTAATTACAGGTGTAAGATGGTGTGTAGTATGTTCTGGCAGGATTGGAATTGTATTTCCATTTGGAGCTGTTAATAAACATGCAGTGTGTTAAATACCGTAAATTCCGAACCATAAGCCTCTACTTTTTTCCTACGCTTTTAATCCTGCAGCTTATGAAACGGTGCGGCTAATTTATGGATTTTTCTTTGCTAACGGCCATACTGCAAATCATAAAACACAAGGAAAGTCACAGAAAAGCTGTGTTATTGTTTGTGCTATATCCCCATTTTTGGGCGGGTTTGCTCACTGCAGGTGCTGCGGGGTGAACGTTTACAGTATTTCCTTCTGTTTAGTGCTTTCAATCGGAAGTAAAAGAGCCGTTCCGTTTTCGAGCCATCCATAGCCTTTCTACTCGTATGGATTCGCAGTGTTGGGACTAACGCGTTACTGTAACGCCGTTAGTTTCGGCGGTAGCTAGTAATCTAACGCGTTATTTTTTTATAGTCAGTAACTCAGTTACCGTTACTACATGATGCGTTACTGCGTTATTTTACGTTATTTTTCATGTAGTATCGGCTAGAAACTGAGGATCTGAGTGTGTTTTATTCCAGCGAAGCAGAGACGTGCTTCTGATTCTTCCTCTGCGCTCTCTGTGTGTGCGTGTGACTGTGTGTCTGAGTGTGGGAAGGGGATAGGAGGGGAGGGGGGGGGGGGGGGGCGGGGGGGGGGGGGGGTGTGTGTGCGCAATACAACCGTTGGCCAACAAAAAAGTAACCACAGAACACTATACGACTATACGGTATAGTGTTCTGTGGTTACTTTTTGGTTGGCCAAGCGGACGTGACGACAGGCTGTCCCCACTCAGATCCGCACAGACCGGGAGGGGGCGTGCCTTAAGTCCGGCTGGAAATCAGCAGAAATTTGGAGAATGGTTGTCCCAGGGAGAGGCAGTGATATTCGGGAGGGTTGGCAAGTATGAGATATTCTCACTTCTTTTCTTTTGTCGAGCACAATTTAGTTAAATGTAAGTTGTGTCTTGGATCAAAGATCCCGTCTACTGCCCAAAACAACAATTCAAATCTGCCTGGTTGGGCTCTGTGTATGTCACGTGTGCCTTCCTTGGGTGAAGCCAGCTTTACAGCTATGTTGTTGATTGATTGATTGATTGAAACTTTTATTAGTAGATTGCACAGTACAGTACATATTCCGTACAATTGACCACTAAATGGTAACACCCAAATAAGTTTTTTAACTTGTTTAAGTCGGGGTCCAGATACAGATATATACTATCAAATATATACTAACATCATAATACAGTCATCACACAAGATAATCATCAGGGTACCGGTATATACATTGAATTATTTACATTATTTACAATCCGGGGTGTGGGATATGGAAGGGGGGGGGGGGGTTAGGTTTGGTTGGTATCAACACTTCAGTCATCAACAATTGCATCATCAGAGAAATGGACATTGGAACAGTGTAGGACTGACTTGGTAGGATATGTACAGCAAGTAGTGGACACAGAGAGAGAGATCAGAAAGTATAAGAAAAAGTGTCTACATTTGATTATTTACAATCCGAAGAGGTATTATGTGGAAGGGAGGGTGTTAGTTTAGGGTTGTAGTTGCCTGGAGGTGTTCTTTTAGTGCGGTTTTGAAGGAGGATAGAGATGCCCTTTCTTTTACACCTGTTGGGAGTGCATTCCATATGGAAGTGGCATAGAAAGAGAATGAGTTAAGACCTTTATTAGTTCGGAATCTGGGTTTAACGTGGTTAGTGTTAGTGTTAATGTTATTATGCTGTTTGTTACTTATGTATGTTATGTTGCAGCTATTTAAAATAGTTTTGTCAATTTGTTCTGGCCTGAAATAAATTGGCCCTTTGAAACATATCTTTGTCTTTGTGTGTTGTATGTAGAGCACATTGCTTAGCAGAGTTCAGTGATGCAAATGTATGTCAAGTTGATCAACAGATTGTATTATTCTCCAGTGCAATAACAGTACTGAAATGAAGGCTAAAAGGGCATTAATGGGAGCTTTAAAAAAAAAAAAAAAGAGTAGAAGAAGTAACTAAATAGTTACTTTTCACAGTAACGCATTACTTTTTGGTGTAAGTAACTGAGTTAGTAACTGAGTTCCTTTTGAAATAAAGTAACTAGTAACTGTAACTAGTTACTGTTTTTTAGTAACTAACCCAACACTGTGGATTCGTCATTCATCACTCCAGGCAACGTTTGCAAGTTTTACAACTAAAACTATTCATTAGGGCTGTGAATCTTTGGGTGTCCCACTATTCGATTCAAAATCAATTTTTTTTCCCAATTCATCACGATTCCCGATTCAAAACGATTCTCTATTCATTCAATACGGTACATAGGATTTCAGCAGGATCTACCCCAGTCTGCTGACATGCAAGCAGAGTAGTAGATTTTTGTAAAAAGCTTTTAAAATTGTAAAGGACAATGTTTTATTAACTGATTGCAATAATGTAAATTTGTTTTAACTATTAAATGAACCAAAAATATAACTTATTTTATCTTTGTGAAAATATTGGACACAGTGTGTTGTCAAGCTTATGAAATGCGATGCAAGTGTAAGCCACTGTGACACTATTGTTCTTTTTTTAATTTTTTTATAAATGATTGTAGCTGAGATAGGCTCCAGCGCCCCCCGCGACCCCAAAGGGAATAAGCGGTAGAAAATGGATGGATGGATGGATGGATGGATAATGATAATGTCAATGAGGGATTTTTAATCACTGCTATGTTGAAATTGTAACTAATATTGATACTGTTGATGATAATATTCATTTTTGTTTCACTACTTTTGGTTCTGTGTCGTGTTCGTGTCTCCTCTCAATTGCTCTGTTTATTGCAGTTCTGAGTGTTGCTGGGTCGGGTTTGGTTTTGGAATTGGATTGCATTGTTATGGTATTGCTGTGTATTGTTTTGTTGGATTAATTAATTAAAAAAAATATATATATATATATATTTGAATACTAATAAAAAAAATACAAAAATAAAATAGATTTTTTTTAAATGAGAATCGATTCTGAATCGCACAACGTGAGAATCACGATTCGAATTGATTTTTTCCCACACCCCTACTATTCATACCCACTAAACCGTCCCATGAGTAATGTCTTTATTGTACGTGCTATAATACAGCTAGTGTCATTGCCATTAGCTAATATGCTAAAACATTGAGTGTCTGTTAGTGTCATTAACTTACAATTATTTTTGTATTGTTTCAGTTTCACAAATTCTTTTTTTTTTTTTTAAACAAGTACTACCTTAAAAAAAAACTTGGCTCTCCAAGTACCACCATAATGACCAACATTAAAATACAGCAGCATAGTACCGTATTTTTCGGAGTATAAGTCGCACCGGAGTATAAGTCGCATCTGCCGAAAATGCATAATAAAGAAGGAAAAAAACATAAGTCGCACTGGAGCCCGGCCAAACTATGAAAAAAAACTGCGACTTATAGTCCGAAAAATACGGTAGGCCTAATTATTCATTAAACACAAGATAGTGGTTTTATTTATGACAAGTATATTTCATATTTTTGGCCATTGTAATATTATACACAGTTTGAACAGTAACACTGTTTGAATATAGGAAAATAAAACACTGTACTTAAATCAAGTGATTCTTTGGCATACCACTAGATGGAGCCTGTGTACCACTAGTGGTACACGTACCACAGTTTGAGAATCTGTGGTCTACACAACATGTAATGGCAACATGTAACTGACAGATAAATTTAAATTACACAATAATTTTTATAAGAAAAGGGCAACAGCGAAGGATTTTGCATGTATGTTCATGTACGAGCCAGTCTGCCCAACAACAAGATAGAGAAAAAGAAGGAATAAAAACGTACTGACTACAATGACGGACTTTTCAAAGATCTTCGGGTAAACCTCTACCATGTAAGGAGATATCCGCTGAAGTCACATGTTAGAACAACCTCACAAGTTGTACAAATTGCATATGACTGGTGAGGAGGAATGTTGAAGGAAGGCAAGATTGCTTTATAAATATCTCCGCAATGCCTCAATAGTTCGAGTTCAGATTTTCGGGACTAATGCCAGGGTTTTTCCTGCGTTCAAAATTGTGTGACGGCCGCCTCCATCTAATTTTGAGCCGCCCCCAGTCAGAGCGATTGATTGGACCAAAGTGTTTGCACTGCAAGTGAAATGTGATTTTTTTAATCAGACTCCTGTGTAAACACGTGTGGCCACAATGTGGCTTCAATGTCACTTGCAACTGCAGTTTGTTAAAGTGAAAACAAAGGAAGTTGACAGGGAGAAAGTCGCTACTACTACTACTACTACAAGATTAAAAAAAGTCGCCACCATAGATGTGGTTGCCACGTCTTAAAAATTAGTGTTTTTTACGTGAAAATAAATTAAAGTAAACATTTATTTTTTACTTTAATATGCCAATATATTTGGGAGGGTTCTAATCTTTTTATGGCTGTTAAGTAGAGGAGACAGACATCAGCGTGGATCTGTGGGAGCTTCATTTCTTTACTCACATGTAAGCAAATGCACCACAGCGCCAATTCCGGTTCTTTAACAATCACTATTTCTTCGGAATCAAAATATATGTTCATTAAGGGTGTAACGGTACACAAAAATTTCGGTTCGGTACGTACCTCAGTTTAGAGGTCACGGTTCGGTTCATTTTCGGTACAGTAAAAAAACAACAAAATATAAATTTTTTGGTTATTTATTTACCAAATTTGTAAACAATGGCAAACATACATATACACACAGGGTCCATTGCCAGGGTTAATGTGGTCAACATATATAAAATAAAAACTAAATAAGATAAGGCTCAGAACGGTTTCTTAACAAAACCTTTCTACATATAAAGTGCTTTTTTTGATTGAGACTTTTATTAGTAGATTGCAGAGTACATTACATATTCCGTACAATTGACCAATAAATGGTAACACCCCAATAAGTTTTTCAACTTGTTTAAGTCGGGGTCCACGTTAATCAACATTAATTAAACTGCATCAAGTTGTTGCTCAGATAAAATAAAATGACAAAACTTTTCTTCTACATATAAAAAGTGCAACATTAAACAGTTTCAAGTCAACTCAGCCTCAGATTAACTTTTCTTCCCCCCCCAGCCTGGCTAACTTGGCAGTAAGAGGATATATGGGCTCATTGTTCTTCCACCATAGAAGTGGGTCAAAATCTAGTTTTTAATGCAATATGGACTTATATCTGCTGTTATAAAAACATTTGTTATTGCTTTAGCCCAGCCTGACTCGCCGAGGTGACGCTTCAAATGAGTTAGCATGTGTTATGAGAGTAACGTATATGTGGCCCTTTAATATGTGACAGCATGTGAGGTGAGTGTGTGGGCGAACGAGGTGAGGGAGCGGTAGCTGAGTGCGGGGAGTGGCTAGTGTTTTGTTGGATTGGCTGTGTGCAAGACCTCAATAAAGCCACGATTTGCAACGAACCGCCGGACTCGTCATTTACCCTGGAGTCCGGAGCAGTGGAGAATCACTGCCGGGTAGAGTGAAGGGTGTTGCCCCTAAGAATACATCGGCCCTAGAGGAGTGTCTCCCGGTCTGGGAGTCGGAAGCAGGAAAGGTGCAACACATGTTTGACGTGTTGTCAGAAGCACCTGCTGAACAATGACGGAAAACCTCCGTCCTCCATGGTTGTATCGCGCAGCCAAAGTGTTCCCAAACGGGAGATCTTAAAGAGGCCGGAGGGTCTTCCAGCTCTGGCTTTTACATGTTGTCCTAGCCCGGTCGCTGCTAGCATGTGTACTCGTTCGGTACACCTCCGAACCGAACCCCCGTACTGCAACGGTTTAATACAAATACACGTACCGTTACACCCCTAATGTTCATATATTACATATAACCTATTATTTGTGCACTTTTGACAAATGATACACCGAAAATTAAGTATCCACTTCCACTGGCGATTGTGTCTTTCCCCGCACACACAAGTGGCGTAGCTCACTCAAAACTGACAAAAAGTCATATATAAGTTGCATTCAGGTCGCATTGCGTTTACATTTGAAAAGATTAAATTCCAATCAGATTTGGACTACCTCCTTATGTGGACTAAATCTGATGCGAAAAGATCAGATTTTAAGCACTTTGCAGCCTTTAGACTGGCAAAGAAAATCTGCTCTGTCACTTTAGGGAAAAAAATCTGATTTGGTGTGCAGTGTAAACGGGACCTTAGATTGACTCATAGTAACATTACTCGTTACATCACTATTCATGGCTGAAAAGTGAAGTGAATTATATTTATATAGCGCTTTTCTCTAGTGACTCAAAGCGCTTTTACATAGTGACACCCAATATCTAAGTTACATTTAAACCAGTGTGGGTGGCACTGGGAGCAGGTGGGTAAAGTGTCTTGCCCAAGGACACAGCGGCAGTGACTAGGATGGCGGAAGCGGGGATCGAACCTGGAACCCTCAAGTTGCTGGCACGGCCACTCTACCAACCGAGCTATACCGCCCCAAAAGGAAAATACTTTTTTCACTGGATTTCACTATTACGAATGATGTCACTTAAAACTTGTGTTTCATTGCATGCCAATGTTGGCGTTAATGCAATTTGTGTCTTTTTAAGCATTGAAATCAGAAAGGACGCGCATTTCCGGAAGTCCGTGCGTCCTTGGGACGCAGATTTTTTTTTACCGACCCTGCCTTCTCTGGGTCAAGACTCTGGTTTGCTTGTTTTTTAAACGATTATCGCTTTCCGCCAGTGTTTTGTTTTGTTTATATTTGCCGGTGTTGTGCCAAAATGTGATTCCCACCAAAAATAGATTTCCTTTGCGGAAGCGCGCACCGCTCTCTAAACCTGCATTGCTTGGCTTCGTCTTTCCACAGCGGATTACTGGGTGTAAGACAAACACTTTATTTTCGTGGTTATTGTAACGCTACGTGTTTGACATTTAAGCCTTTATCGTGTCCGTAAAATGACAGTTTGCCTTTTCTGTGGTATTAATGAGATTTAAAGGACTGTTGTTGGTCCGATGATGTGATAAAACCTCTTTCTTGTTTGGAAGATACATACAATTGTAACTGTTATTTCTTTGTGCACATAATAAATACTTATAAAGTGTCTGGATGTATTCATTTATGTAAAATTTTCATTAAATGTAATATTGCCTAACAAAAAGTGATTCAACGTAATATTTTGATATTAACACGTCACATAATTTACACACTTATATTTTACTAGAATACCCTTATGAGTAGGGATGATGTTCGTTAAGAAATTATCGAGTTTGATTGCTTATCGAATCCAGATAGGTTGTTGTGTGTGCACTGAGTTCCAAAAGCGATAGATGTTATATGACTGGGCCGGCACGCTGTTTATATGGAGGAAAAGCGGACGTGACTGAGGACAGCATGCGGACGTGACTGTGGACAGCATGCGGACGTGACTGTGGACAGCATGCGGACGTGACTGTGGACAGCATGCGGACGTGACTGTGGACAGCATGCGGACGTGACTGTGGACAGCATGCGGACGTGACTGAGGACAGCATGCGGACGTGACTGAGGACAGCATGCGGACGTGACTGTGGACAGCATGCGGACGTGACTGTGGACAGCATGCGGACGTGACTGGACAGCATGCGGACGTGACTGTGGACAGCACGCGGACGTGACTGAGGACAGCATGCGGACGTGACTGTGGACAGCATGCGGACGTGACTGGACAGCATGCGGACGTGACTGTGGACAGCACACGGACGTGACTGAGGACAGCACGCGGACGTGACTGTGGACAGCATGCGGACGTGACTGTGGACAGCATGCGGACGTGACTGAGGACAGCATGCGGACGTGACTGAGGACAGCATGCGGACGTGACTGTGGACAGCACGCGGACGTGACTGTGGACAGCACGCGGACGTGACTGAGGACAGCACGCGGACGTGACTGTGGACAGCATGCGGACGTGACTGTGGACAGCACGCGGACGTGACTGTGGACAGCACGCGGACGTGACTGAGGACAGCATGCGGACATGACTGTGGACAGCATGCGGACGTGACTGGACAGCATGCGGACGTGACTGTGGACAGCACGCGGACGTGACTGAGGACAGCATGCGGACGTGACTGAGGACAGTATGCGGACGTGACTGAGGACAGCATGCGGACGTGACTGAGGACAGCATGCGGACGTTAAAGGGTGAAGGTTTCAGGTAAGAGAGGACGCTAAAGGCACGCCCCCAGTGAGCATATAGTGCTGCTATGTGCGTCGTAAATAAATAAAAAAATTGCCGACAAACACATCACCTACATGGACGAGGTGCCGCTCAATTTCGACATCCCGGTGAAGCACACTGTGGAGAAGAAGGGGACCAGCACCATAGCGAATCGATACGCACAACAGGGCAAGAGAAGTCCGCTTTTACTGTTGTGCTAGCTTGCTATGCTAATGTACAACGAGACTGACTTTGAAAATGAGGACAGGGAATCTGGCGTGTTTGATGGAGAACTTGCCCAGCTGTTCATTTCGGACACAGAAAATGAGGACTTTGATGGATGAGGATTGATCAAAAAATAATGTGAGTACATTGATAAATACTTCAATAAAATACAACCAAACTCAGCTTTGCTCCTGCTGCCTTTTTAAAACAGCGTCCATGCATGCTAGCGTATGTTTTAAGCTAGCGTATGTTTAACCATGCCTGCGCCCAAAAATACACTGCGTCTTATTTCTGCGTAAAATACAGAAATAGCACTCGTAACTGCGCCTTTTAATACGGTGCGCCCTATGGTCGCGAAAATATGGTATAGTGGCTTCGGTAACGGGAACCGGTTCTCAAAAAGGGATTTGAATCCATGGAATCGGTTCTTTTCTTATCGAACAATCGGGAGAACCGGTTTGGAACATCATCCCTACTTATGAGCATTACATATATCAAAATCAAGTAACTACTGTACTGTTTACTTGTTGAAATACCCTTGACAAAGCTCAAATATACCCAAACGACCACTTTGCTGCTGCCAAAAATGTATTTAAAGTAGTACTTTCACATTGACATCTCATTTCTGCATATTTTACTACAACACCCTTATGAACATTACATATCAAAATCAAGTACCTACCGTACTGTTTACTTGTTTATATACCCTTCAAAACAACCTTTGGCAGCAGCAAAGTAGTCGTTTGGGTAGATATTTGCTCTAAAAAGGGTACCGTATTTTCCGCACCATTAGCCGCACCTAAAAACCACAAATTTACTCAAAAGCTGACAGTGCGGCTTTTAACCCGGTGCGCTTTATATATGGATAAATATTAAGATTCATTTTCATAAAGTTTCGATCTCGCAACTTAGGTAAACAGCCGCCATCTTTTTTCCCGGTAGAACAGGAAGCGCTTCTTCTTCTACGCAAGCAACCGCCAAGGTAAGCACCCGCCCCCATAGAACAGGAAGCGCTTCTTCTTCTACTGTAAGCAACCACCCGCCCCCGGAAGAAGAAGAAAAACGCGCGGATATCACCGTACGTTTCATTTCCTGTTTACATCTGTAAAGACCACAAAATGGCTCCTACTAAGCGACAAGGATCCGGTTCATGAAAAGACGCAATCTCTCCATCCGCACACGGATTACTACCGTATTTCACAGCAACTGATATTCCTGTGAACCGCACTGTGGAACGGGAGCACGTACGGTGAATATTCGCACCACAGGGAATGAGAAGTCATCCTTCACTGTGGTTCTAGCTTGCCATGCTAACTTCCACCCATGGTGATATTCAAAAGGAAGACCTTGCCAAAAGAGACCTTTCCAGCCGGCGTCATCATAAAAGCTAACTCGAAGGGATGGATGAAGAAAAGATGAGCGAGTGGTTAAGGTAAGTTTAAGTTTACGCGAAGAGGCCGGGTGGCTTTTTTCACGCAGCTCTGTCCATGTTGATATACGTATGTTTGTGATTGCACATTTGCGTACATTTTGGGAGTGAACAGAGTTGTTAGAACGCTGGTTTTTAATATATTATTAAAGTTTGACTGACCTATCTGACTGTTTTTTTGACATTCCTTTAGCGCAGTTAGATGCGGCTTACAACACGGGGCGGCTTATTGGTGGACAAAGTTTTGAAATATGCCGTTCATTGAAGGCGCGGCTTTTAACCCAGGGCGCCTACAGTAGGTACTTGATTTTGATAAATGTAATGCTCATAAGGGTATTCTAGTAAAACATGCACAAATGAGATGTGTCAGTGGTCCTCGTCAGCCAGAGAACTTTGATTTTGGGGTGGCAGCGGTAAAGTTTAGATCCATGAAGGAAAGAAGAAAGTGAATGTTTATAACTGAATAAGTTTACATATGCATAAAAATGTGTTTTTTGTATTAGTTTTTTAATGAATTACGTAACGTTTATGACAACATTTTCCAAAAACGATATAGAACGTGAGATATAACAGGATAATGCATACATTTATCATTTGTTTTCAAAACGGTTACACAAACTACTAGACCCATTGTCGGGTTACTGTGGGACCCATTTTTATAACTTGATGGGGTCCTTAGGACCCAATTTTGAAAATTCCTATCGCCAACACTGCATGCCCTTTCTAAAATGTACTAAATGTGTTACTTGGGTAAAAAAGGTCTACACTGAGTACTGCACTTGTCTTTGTGTGCGAGTCCATTCTTTAGTTGAATACTGCTCGTTGTAGGAGGTTAAAGACATTAGCCACAATACTGCCATTTAAGTTTGAGTGTGAAAAGCTTGAAAGACATTTGATGTCTAAAAAGAACAAAACGCAACATACCTGTAAAAGGGGTTTGTCCTGCATCCACAAACAGTAGAACAGACCCTTCCATAGCTTCAGCAGCTCTTCACTCGTAAACCCATCTGCAAAGAATCGTAAACCCGTACATGGTCTCATAAGAAAATCTAGCTTAGCACAGTAAAAACAGTAAAAGCAGTAGGGCTGCAATGATTAATCGATTAATTTGATTAGAAAAAATGCTTTGATTTATATTCTGTTTTTTAATTAATCAATCAAAATTTATCAAATTTAATCCACTTGGATTGCTTGGAACTTTAAATACGCAAACAGTTTCCATGGTGCTGCTGAAATAGAGCACACACAAAACACATGTTTAAAGTGAAAATTAAATGCGGATAATGTACATTAATTAGAAAAAAAGAACGAAGGTCATGGTAAGCAAGAAAAACTGTTTTTTAGCCATTTTCCCTAAAATATGCAATGAGGCTATAAAGAATGTTTCGAATACTTGATTAATTCAAAAAACTAATCGATAGACTACTCGATTACAAAAATAATCATTTATAAGCTCAGCTCAAATACCAAATAATATATTGCAAGAATCAATTTGAATCAAAAATTGTGTTGAACCGAGAATCCATTCTGAATCAAATGGTCACCCAGGAGTCTGAATCAAATTGAGTGAGTTGCTGTAAGAGTCATATTTAGAGCTGGGCCAATGATACGATACTATTATATATTGTGAAAGATACAACCAATATCAATATAAAATGCGTTCGATAAAATACGATATATATTTATATTTTTGCTCTGAAGAAACCAGAAATTATGAAGCAAGATTAGTTTAATGAAGTCACTCGCACTTTGGGAACTCAGAAAACAGGAAGTGTCACTGAGAGACATGCAAACAACCAATCACATGACAGTATAAACTACATCTTTCCTGCTGTTCGGCTCCCAGTCGGGGGTAACACCCTTCACTTTACTCGACAATGGGTCTGCGAAGCTCAGCTTTCGGGTTGGAATGACGAGGCTGTCGATTCGGGACAATTTGGTCGCTTTATTCTTATTTCTACAGGACAGAACCGGACACATTCGCCAGTCAGTGCTGTACACTTAGCTTTTTCACTAGTAGCACCAGTGCTATTAGTGAAAAAAAATAGTAGCACATTTTTTTTGTAGTGCAGAATTTTTTTAGAGCAATATGAAATGTCTTAAATATCACAATTTATTTTTAAAACTCAAACAAGGTACATGTGTGCACTAATACATATAAACACAAGGCCATCATTAGGCCTACTGCAACAATCCATGAAACACAGAGAACATTCCTAAACTAAAAATCCCTGTCGCTAACACGAGTGAAAGGCTAGGCGATATGGATCAAAACTCATGTTCTGATAGTTTGGCCCGTAAACTAACCCATACATGGAAATACACTGCTCAAAAAAATTAAAGGAACACTTTGAAAACACATCAGATTTCAATGGTGAAAAAAAAGTTGGATATCTATACTGATATGGACAGTTTAATGTCTCAGGAACAAAAGGATGCCACATCTTTTGATGGAAATAAAAGTTTTCAGCCTACAGAGGGCTCAGTATATAGACACCCCAAAAATCAAAGTGAAAAAATGATGTGGCAGGCTCGTCCATTTTGCCTAAATTCAATTTCTGCAACTCAAAATTATTTTCAATATCTTGTGTGGCCCCCACATACTTGTATGCATGCTTGACAACATCGCAGCATGCTCCTAATGAGATGACGGATGGTGTCTTGTGGGATGTGCTCCCAGATCTGTCTAAGGGCATCAGTGAACTCCTGTAAAGTCTGAGGAGCAACCTGGCGGCGTCTGATGGACCGAAACATTATGTCCCAGAGGTGTTCTATCGGGTTTAGATCAGGTGATCGTGAGGGCCATTCAATTGTGTCAATTCCTTCATCCTCCAGATACTGTCTGCATACTCTTGCCAAATGAGGCCGGGCATTGTCGTGGACCAGGAGGAACCCAGGACCTACTGCACCAACGTAGGGTCTGACCATGGGTGCAAGGATTTCATCCCGATACCTAATGGCAGTCAGACTGCCGTTCTCTAGCCTGTAGAGGTCTGTTGGTCCCTCCATGGAAATGCCTCCCCAGACCATCACTGACCCACCACCGAACGGGTCATGCTGAATGATGTTGCTGGCAGCATAGCGCTCTCCTTGGCTTCTCCAGACCGTTTCACATCTATCACAGGTGCTCAGGCTAAACCTGCTCATCTGTGAAAAGCACAGGGCGCCAGTGGCAAATTTGCCAATTCTGGTGTTCTATGGCAAATGCCAATCGAGCTCCACGGTTCTGAGCAGTGAGCACAGGGTACACTACAGGACGTCGTGCCCTGAGGCCACCCTCATGAAGTCTGTTTCAGACTGTTTGGGCAGAGACATTCACACCAGTAGCCTGCTGGAGGTCATTCTGTAGGGCTCGGGCAGTGCTCAACCTGTTCCTCCTTGCACAAAGCAGCAGATATCGGTCCTGCTGATAGGATGAGGACCGTTTACGGCCCTGTCCAGCTCTCCTAGAGTAACTGCCTGTCTCCTGGAATCTCCTCCATGCTCTGGAGATTGTACTGGGAGACACATCAAAACTTCTTGCAACAGCACGCATGGAGGTGCCATCCTGGAGGAGTAGGACAATCTGCGCAACTTCAGGAGGGTTAAGAAATCGCAGTCGTGATAATGACTCTAGCTAAAGCCAACACTTGTGGAAAAACAGTTAAAAAAAAGATCAAGAGGGAGGAACTTGAAATGGCCTCCACCTGCAAAACCAGTCCTGTTTTGGGGGCCATCTCGTTGTTGCCCCTCTAGTGCACCTGTTAATTCCATCAACACCAATGCAGCTGAAACTGATTAACAACCCCCTCTGCCACGTACCTGACAAAAACCTTATCAAAAAAGTGCAATTTAATTCATGCCATACCCTGATAAAAAACTGTTCCTTTAATTTTTTTGAGCAGTGTATTTGTTGACGTAACTAAATATCTCCACCATGCCTTAATTTTATGACTGATGGGGATCTCAAATACAAAAAAATAGGCACCAACAAGTAAGAAAAGTAGGTTCTGCATAATAGGATCCTAACTTTAAGGTCTTTTGAGGTAATAAAAAGCCCTGAAAATAATCTAAGAAAAGTCAAATATAAACTCTAATCTCCTTCAAAAAAATTTTTTTAGCTATGCTCAATTCTTCAGATAACAAAAACATTAAAGAACCAAATGTGCAATAGGTGCAGTGGTTTAAGAGGACATGTTTAAATGTCAGCAGCAACATGAAAATAATTGACTTTTAACAAACATAGGACATACAAACAAAGATGTTAGCTAGGTACACCAACCTGCCAACTGCTTCAAGATGCTGAGTGACAGGCTGTGTTCTGAAAATTACCTTTAAAAAGTAATTATTATAGTTACTTGTCATTTTACCAAAATGTACTTGAATTACTCTTTAATAAATGTAATTAATTACTAGGGAAAGCGCAGAAAATGGATGGATGGAAGGAATTAATGCGTTACTTAAAATAATATTCAATTAAGATAAGTTTCAGTGTATGCCTGATGCCTATTGACGTGTACTATTTTACTAGAATTTTTTGGCAAACTTGAAGATGTCATAAAAAGTATCAATAATTATCGATATCGATCAATATAAAAAACATATATCGTGATACAGTTTTCGGCCATATCACACAGCCATAGTAAACATGCAACCTATTAGATATCTAAAATGTTAAGAATTAATCAATGACACAATTATATTCGTTGAGTCTATAAGAAAGTTAAAAATGCCAGGAGTTAAAGGGTTATACTTGTATAGCATGTTTCTACCTTCAAGGTACTCCAAGCCCTTTGACACTTTCCACATTCACACACTGATGGCGGGAGCTGCCATGCAAGGCCTTGACCACGACCCATCAGGAGAAAGAGTGAAGTGTCTTGCTCAAGCACACAACGGATGTGACTAGGATGGCGGAAGCCGGGGATCAGACCAGGAACCCTCAGGTTGCTGGCACGGCCGCTCGACCAACCGAGTCACACCGTCCCAATAATCAATAATATATTAGTTTACAGATTTTTACACATTTAAACAACTTTTTCAGCAAGTTAGTTTTGTTTTTATTGTTATTTGTAATATAACAGAATATACTTGTTTTATTTTGCACTTTTTCTGTCCTTACTTTTAAATGGACAAAAGTAAAATAGGTATTTACATGTTTCTAATAGCCTAATGAGCAGCTTAGTTACAGTATAGATGAATGGGTTTCCATGGCCGAGCAGCTGCATCTAAACCATACATCACCAAGTCCAATGCAAAGTGTGGGATGCAGTGGTGTAAAGCATGTCGCCACTGGACTCTAGAGCAGTGGAGACGCCTTCTCTGGACTGATGAATAACACTTTTCCGTCTGGCAATCTGATGGACGCGTCTGGGTTTGGAGGTTGCCAGGAGAACGCTACATTTCGGACTGCATTGTGCCGAGTGTGAAATTTGGTGGAGGAGGAATTATGGTGTGGGGTTGGTTTTTCAGGAGTTGGGCTTGGCCCCCCCCCCCCAGAGTTCCAGTGAAAGGAACTTTGAATGCTCCAAGATACCAAAACATGTTGGACAATTCCATGGGATGGCACTTCAAGTTCATATGTGAGTAAAGGCAAGTGGCCAAATACTTTTGGCAATATAGTGTATGTTCCACAGAGACTGACATATGTTCCACTTCCTTGTGTTATCATACAATGAGAACATTACCTATACACAGGTATCTTTATCGACTACTGACATTCTGGTATTGTAACCTTACTCTATTGCGGGGGTCAGCAACCTGCGGCTCTTGAGTCGCATGCGGCTCTTAAGCGCTGCCCGAGTGGCTCTATGGACCTCTTTCAGAGATGTGTGAAAATGGAAAAAGATAAACAAAAAAATATATTTTTGTTTTGATATATTTTCTGTAGGAGAACAAACATGACACAAACTCTCCTAATTGTTAGAAATCCCACTGTTTATATTAAACATGCTTCACTGATGAGTATTTGGAAAGCACCGTTTTGTCTTACTAATTTCACCGATCCTTGAACTCATCGTAGTTTGTTTACATGTACAACTTTCTCTGATGCTGCCACAGAAAGACGTGTTTTATGTCACTCCTTTGTCTCATTTTGTCCACCAAACGTTTTATGCTGTGCGTGAATGAACAAAGGTGAGCTTTGTTGATTCTATTGATTTGCTGGAGTGCTTATCAGGCATATTTGGTCAATCCATAACTGCAAGCTATTCAGTGCTAACATGCTAAATAGGCTAGCTGTATGTACATATTGCATAATGATGTCTCATTTGTAGGTAATTTGAGCTCATTTAATTTCCTTTACTTATGTCGTCTGTGTATTTAATTTATATGTGCATGTCTCATGACACATTATCTGTATGTAATATTGGCTGAATTTCTGTGTTTGTGTGCCATGTTGTTCCAGACCACAGCAAACGTTACCCAGCTCGCAAAGATTGTAATAAATCCATTTGAAGAAGAGAGCCTGCCGTTTCCTTTAACTTGGACACACCCATCTATACCGTTGGCCATTCTGAGCCATTAATTTCCAGAACTTATCTCATCCTGTGAGAAGCCTTCATTTTACTAATTAATTCCAATGTTGCAAAAATGTGTAGAATAAAAATTAAAATACAACATTTCTGTCAACGAAGATTTGCGTCAGCCTTTGATAGTAGGCTAACATAGCTAAAATGGACACTTACATCATGTGCTGCCTTCATTATAACACGTATATAAGGCTGTTTACATTTTTGCGGCTCCAGACAGATTTGTTTTACTTATTTTAAGCTTTTTCAACATTTTGGGTTGCCGACCCCTGCTCTAATGGGCAGCTCCCCAACCTAAAGATTAAGCTTCCACTTGAAGTATTTAATGCCTGTTCAATTCAGACAGCATGCCTCTAATACATGGTGTTTACGTGACGTCACACATCCGGGTTATCCCGGGTCATCCGCCATCTTGGGAGGCAAACAAAACACACCTGGCCTAGTTGACACGCTTCACGATTATTGACAATAGCTTCGAGCAAACACTGGTGAAAGGCGCATAATGGTTATTTCCTGTTGGGTGAATGGATGTACAAATCGACGGGATGGATCAGTGCAGCGAGGATTTTTCAGTATTCCTAAAATTAGACACAACGAAGGAGAACAGACAAGGAAAATCAGCGAGGAGAGACGACGCTTGTGGTTGGCAAGCATCAATTGAGAGGGGGCATACTTTAAATTCATATATTTTCCATTTCAATCTGGGATTTAAGTGAAAAAAAATTGTCATACTCGTGAATTATATTTTATACTCTTCAGTTGGGCATTATCAAAACTAACAAATTGAATAAATTAACAAATTTATCACATATATAAATAAATATAAGTGGATGGGAGAGGACAGGCTTGGGCAGACTCCCCTTATCCTAAGGAGTCCGACGTGTCCTCGCTAAACACATGGTTTTAATGTACGTTATATATACATACCCTGCCCACTACAAGCACTTTCTCGTTTGCAGTCATGCTTTTAACGTCGCTGACCCATCCGTTAATAAACTGGTTGTACGCCTCCAGAGACTTGAATGCCCTCAATTCCTCCATTGTATAGGCACTGGTGTAATTGACGAGGTAGTTCAAAATGTCTATGTACGTTATGGCCGGGAGGCATTTGTGGTCATACGTGAAACTTTGTTTCGGCACTTCGTACGGGTCAACGCCTATGCATTGTGTCTTCTGGTTGTATCTTTCCAACGTCTGGTTGTCCAAGCCTTCTTTATACTTCTTTTTTGCTGGTTTCTCGGCCATTATGCATACGTTTGTGAACGGGTTCGTATATATGAATTTGCTGATGTTGTACCGGTGCGCTTGCCTTTCAAAATGGCGGATCGCGCGGAGCATCATGGGAAATCAGTCGGGCGTGAAAACTATGTATTGCAAATTACCACATAAAAGACTAAGGAATTAATAGCTTGAGTGGAGATCCGTTTTGTAAATAGTACAATGGTGCACTCTATAAAAATAAATAGCTTACGTCAATGTAATGCAAGTTTCAGACATGTGTTCAGTTTACATTTTACAGAGGAAACATTATTCCTATGACCTAACAAGCACTTAAACATAACTGGGCTGTAAGTCTCAGGAAGTGGAGGGTGTTAACGTTTTTTTTTTTACCATGTTTCATTGACTCGATACGTTTTTGACAGAAATGTGTGATGTTTCTTAAGTTAAATCGCGTGCCTTTCGACGTTTTTAAGCACTTTTCAGCCGAGTCTGATACACATTATGCTAATGCTAGCTGGTTTAGTCTCCGTTGCCAATCATGCTATCAAAGTTGTAGCGTTAAACGTGAGCTGCTTACCTGTTGCCTTCTGTGACCTGACGTTGATATACTTCCTTAGCTTCTTTAAAGCTTTAGTTCGGATGGGCTTTTCGTTAGACGCTAACTTTTGCGCCAGCTGTATCTCGAGTGCCTGCACTGCTGCCATGTTGTCCGCCTCGCGTGTGTGGCGTCGCTCAGGAGCTCGTCCCACGTGTGTGGCGCCGAGGAATGACGTCACGTCGTCACTGACTTCGCGACATTTCGTGAAGGGGGTGGGGACAAAGAAAACCCACATATATCGACCAATCATCGCCAAGGGGGTGGGGACGAAGAAAACTCACATATATGGACCAATCACGGTCGGGCTTGAAGAAAACTCACATATATGGACCAATCATCGCCAAGGGGGTGGGGACGAAAAAAAACTCACCTATATGGACCAATCACGGTCGGGCTTGAAGAAAACGGGGCCGAGGAGATTTGTTTTTTCTTTAAAACTTTATTAGTTTTGTTTTATTCAACAATTAAAATAACGACAACCAATTATTTGTTATACGCGAACAAGAATCACCGCTAAAAGGGTGGGGACGAAGAAAACCCACAAATATGGACCAATCATCGCCAAGGGGGTGGGGACGAAGATAACTCACATATATGGACCAATCACGATCGGGCTTGAAGAAAACGGGGCCAATGAGATTAGTTCTTTTCTTTTTTTAAACTTTATTAGTTTTGTTTTATTTAACAATTAAAATAACGATAACCAAGTATTTTTATACACGAACAATAAGTTATAACTAGAGATGTCCAATAATATCCCCCCCCTCCATATCCCACACCCCGGATTGTAAATAATGTAAATAATTCAATGTATACTCTGATCATTATCTTGTGTGATGACTGTATTATGAAAATTGTATATATCTGTATCATGAATCAATTTAAGTGGACCCCGACTTGAAAAACGTATTCGGGTGTTACCATTTAGTGGTCAATTGTACGGAATATGTACTTCACTGTGCAATCTACTAATAAAAGTTTCAATCAATCAATCAATATTGGCCTGCCGATATTATCAGCCGATAAATGCGTTAAAATGTTATTTCGAAAATTATCGGTATCTTTTTTTTATTATCGGTATCGTTTTTTTAAATTATTTATTTATTAAATCAACATAAAAAACACAAGATACACTTACAATTAGTGCACCAACCCAAAAAACCTCCCTCCCCCATTTACAGCTCATTCACACAAAAGGGTTGTTTCTTTCTGTTATTAATATTCTGGTTCCTACATTATATATCAATATATATCAATACAGTCTGCAGGGATACAGTCCGTAAGCACACATGATTGTGCGTGCTGCTGGTCCACTAATAGTACTAACCTTTAACAGTTAATTTTCATTAATTACTAGTTTCTATGTAACTGTTTTTATATTTTTACTTTCTTTTTTATTCAAGAAAAAAAGGACCTTATCTTCACCATACCTGGTTGTCCAAAT